>NW_008653751.1:15122-23477 GCF_000695815.1 Acanthisitta chloris | reverse complement strand
CAGGCCTGACTCTGCTCCTAGCCAGAGCTCAGCATCATGCTACAAAACACAACCTCCTCTGCAGCCACGTGGAGGGCAGAGGCTGGAGGACACCACGGTGATTGCAGGCACAGGCCTCACCAAGGCAACTCACACACAAGAAAAAGGATTTGACAGAGTTCTCTTAATCCCTCTCTGGTGGGAAAAATACCCTTTGAGCCAGAGGATGGAGGTCATCAGGGCAACTGACTGTTCAAGATTCCCTCCAAACAGAAATGAGCTCTCCCAAATAAAAGATACTGTTCCCAGCCTCAAGACCAGGAAAAGAGGGTTTACCTACTGCCAAGGAATCATTAAAGCCTCTTACTTTCCTAGCATCTGCTCCTCCACATCCCACCCAACATGAGCAGTGGGCGTCCAGCTGCTCTGGCAGATGCTGACAAGCAAGGGAGACCACCCAGCAGCAGCTGGAGCTCAGGGTGGTGTGGTGGCTCCAGCCTCACATCATTGCACTGTAGATATCAAACCCCACTCCCAGTCCTGCCCTACCTGCGCTTGGAGCTCACGGGGGACATTGGGCTCTCCCAGCTGTGCCTCCGAGAGGTAGACATAGACCTCACCAGCGTGGGGAAGAAATCCTTGGCCTCCTGCAGGTCCAGCTCCTTGTCTGTCTCTGCAGAGCACTCAGAGGTGCTGGTAGCATCTTTTGGCATGGCTGCACAAGAGCACACGTGGCCTTTGTTCGGAAAGCTGCAGTCAGCCTCGCCGTAACGGACCGAGCAGCAAATGGGATTGGAAAGAGAAACATCCACAGTCAGTTTGTTCAGAGTCCCTGGTCTATTTTCCAACAAGTGAACAGCAGGTGCAGCCTGGGATGCTTGTTCTGGTGATGCTGCTGTCTCTGGCACTGGTTTGGCATTTGGTGGGCTCAGGAGTCCCAGGTCTTTGTAATACTCTGTGCCATGGAGAGCAGAGTCTGAGAGAAGATCCTCTGTGCTGCTGTGCAAGTCTGCTGCTGGGACATCCAGCTCTGTGGAAGATGAATCCTCCTGCAAAGGCAGCACAAATCCCATCTGAGAGCCTTGCACCAATCCTACGAAGGGGATGTCTCCCGTGCAGAGCTGGAGCTGCTTTTCCCTCCCTTCTCATGGGAAACAGCACACCTGCACCAGCAGGGCCAGGCCTGCAGCTGGGTCACTCCAAACCAGAGTTTCTAAGGGTAGCCCTCTCCTACTGCTCCTCACAGCCAGATCTGCCCCAGCCCCACTGCTCCTGGGATCCCAGTCAGAGATCCCTCTGTGCCTTATTCCCCTCCAATGCCAATACAAAGCACGTGGGTATGATTTTTCCCAGCAGCAGAAGCAATCTAAGCTTGTATCCCTTGACAGTCTGGATCAGGACCCCTTTCCTCCATTCTCACTCCACCACAAACCCCTCTGGATACAGTGCTGGCCACCCAGTTTGCTGGCCCTGCCTCCTGCCTCACCCTGTGGCAGCAGAAGGAAAGAGGACACTTGCCTTCTCTTCAGCCATGCTGATGCAAGAGTCATCCTCAGCAATCAGGGATGGGAGGAAGCTTTTTGGGGTGGGATACTCCAGAGCAGGGGTGCGGTGCTCAGCGAATTCCCGTAAGGATGGTTTGCAGTCAGACCCTGCAAGACAGAGAAGGTCACAGCAGGCAGTCAGGTGGCTGAAAGGAAAGGAAAATCAGCTGCACAAGTGACATCAGGCAGCTCTGAATTGCTCCATGTGGTGCTCTGCTCCCTCACCCCTTGCAGACAGGCAGTGTCAGGCAATCTCCAGCCCACAGCAGCCTTGATCCTATGGGAACCTGGGGCAGGATTCCCTAACAGCAGAACCTCATCCCTTCAGCTGTAATGTGCAAGGACAGAGATTAGGCTTGCACTGCCCCAGCCAGACCCTCACAGGGTGTCCTATGCCTCACTGGCTCTTTCCACAGGAAAACAGAAGAGTTAAGCACATTCTGATGGCTCTTATGGACCTCTAACAGAGAAATCTGTGATGAAAGTACTCACAGGAATTTTATTTTCATCCTTAAGGAATGAAGGATGCCACTGGGAAGCAAACTGGAGACACATGAGTGACTCCAGACAGCACTGGATACGCAGAGCGTATCCAGTATCTCCTGGTGCTGCCTCACCCTGTGGGTTTTCCCCACTCAGAAGTGCTAAGTGAGTGTGAACCTGAGTGTACACCATCTGATAACTCATTGAGAAACAAAAACAAGGTCTGGATCCACTTCATGGTACAATAGCTCATCCAGCTGGGTGAAGCACATTCCTCCAGAGCGAGAGACACGCTGTAAACCTTAGCCACAATCTCTAAACCATCGCATGACTCACAGAGGCTTTTTATTCCTTGGAGATACACACAGCTGAGGTGAAGGGAAGGCAGCCAGGCTGTTGGCTGAAGCACTGTAGTGGATCTCTGAAGATGCAGAGAACAACAGCAAGAGGCTGCAAGCAGCCAGATCTATCCAATGGGAAAAAACCAGCAGGAAACTGCTAGAAACCCATCACACCCCAGGAAAGCCAAGTATAAAAACATTCATGTGAGAAAGACATCATTAAGAAACACACTCTTGGAACACTCACATCCTGCTGTGGGTTATAAAGCTCCACAATTCAGCCAGGAATTGCATGGTGCCAACTAGAAAAAGGCAGCAAACGTGAGGGAGAGTTTGGAGGTTTGTTCCTTGGATCCTGCTGATGCCAGATTTGCTGTTTTAAGGAGTGGTTGGTGTGTTTAAATGTCTGTGGTGGTTTCAAGTGTGGGTCTATAAATAATATAGAAAGCAAACACTCTGTGAAGGCACTATTTTAATGAAGGGGTTTCTAGCTGTAAGAGCAGGGAAAATCTGAAACAGGCTTTCTAGCAAGGTGGGGGAATTTACTTCATGAGACATGAATAGACAAATTCCTGCCCAGGATATCGCTGAGCCACATCTGCAACTGGCAGAGGTTTAGTGAGCTATGGAACATCACCTTCTGCTTCCCTCAGATGCACCTGGATTCAGCTTGTCATCAAAAATCAGCACTTTGAAGTAAATACACCTTTGAACCAGTGCAGCTTTTGGCATGAGCTTGTAGGAAACAGCAGCCAAAGCCATCGGTGGGAAGTTAAGGCCACTGAACCCCTCAAATAGGATGAAAGCTAAGGTAGAATAGACCCCAAGGGAGCAACCAGGAGGTGGGAAAGGTCTGTGTGGGACCAAGACAAATGGTGTTTCCCCTCATACAAGTCCAAGGAAGGAAAAAAGAGGAGATTCCCTGCCCTCACCATCCTTCAGCAGCAAACCATCCGCAGGGAAAGCAGCAAAAAGCCCGAGAGGCCGCAGGGATGTGGCTGCAGGAGCTGACAAGGACAGTGGTCTGACAGAGGCCAGAGCCCTGGGCTGCAGGTTTAGCTAAAACAAACAGGTTTTTCCTTCCAAGCAGGGTCCAGCCAAGGCTACTCTGGGCCTGCACCAGGCTCCATGCAGCTCTAAAGTGGATCCCTGGAACAGAGTCAGCTCCTCGGGGGCCTGGAAAATATTCCCTATGCTCTGCTATTGCCACACAGGGCTCAGGATTTGGCCAAGGCATAGGCTGCAGTCAACAGACCCTTTGCTTCCAGGCCCACCAAAGGGCTGAAATCCTCCTCAGAGGCTGCAAACACTCGGTTCGACGCGATAAATCAGGTTTGCAGCGAGCGCGGCGCCGGTGGCCTGGAGACAGCGGCACGTGGCACACCCAGGCTACAGCCATGGGGAGACCATTTTAGGCAATGTGTGAGCACCAGCCACAGTGATTCCAGGCTCCCTCAGTTGGTGCTGGGCTGGCACTGTGTGTAGAGATGAGCTGGGTGGGTGCTTGGGCAAGGGGAGCTGCTGGAGGAAAAACATCTCCAGGCATCAGGTTCTGGCATGATGTGCAAGGAAGGACCAGCGTGGAGCATGCACAGGAGGGAGGCAGCTCTGGGGGGCTCTGAACATCCCTAGATCAAGGTGGTCACCCATACATCTGTGGCAAACTCTGGAGCCCCAGGAGTCTCCTGGACTCTGCACTCAAGCCTGTTTGGAAGGACTCATGCTCTGGTGTTGGTGCTAAGGGGATGGAGCATCTCAGCCCCTCTAGACACTTACAGATAGCAGTGGTCACCTTCCCTCAACTGAAGCTGGAGATGGGATGACAAAATGATACTTTCAAGAACAAATGCTGTTTGCTTTAGAAGAACATTAAGCAGATTAGGTATTGCAGTTGCTTAATTTGCCGCTGGCTGGGAACCATAAAAGGTTATTGCTGCACAGAGCAGCCTCCTCAGAGGAATTCCCAGGGCAGAGCTGGGGAGGAAGCATCGCTGGCTGGGCTGAGCTGGTCCCTGTGCTTTGCCAGAGCTTCCCACGGGTGAAACATGATGACTCTGAGCTGCTGTGTGGGGAGGAAGGAAGCAGTGACAGGCATCCCCTGTCTGGGACAGCACGGGACAGTCTCGGGGGTTTTGATGCTGTGGGGACAGTGGGGTCAGCCAGCTGAGCTGCTCTGTCTCAAGGAACAGGGCTCCACACTGCTCTAACTGTGTGCAAGGCCACTGGGAGCCCAGCAGAGATTGCAGTACTTCCAACTCAGACCTACAGTCAAACCTTCCTTTCCTGCAACTGCCTCTGCTGGTTTCCCTCGGATGTGCTGGTCACGGGGGATGCACCCACAGATACCACAACAGGTCACAGCACCAGAGCAGCCAAGGAACAAGCTCTGCCTGTCCTCACCTGCCTGTTCCACAGCTCAGCACAGGATGCTGCAGATCCCCAGGTGACCTGGAGCCAGGCTGGGAACACGGCCCAGGAAACTCTCACCATACCAGTCACATCCTCCAACATCAAACACTGTCTGCACACCCCACCAGGGAAAGAAAGGCCACACCAAACACACCAGGACAAAGGCACTGGGCAGTTCTGCTACACAAAACAATCCCAAGAGAAACGAAAGAGGAGAATGCCTGGGCATTTCCCAGCAGTCAGGGGTAGAGACTGTTGGGAAACCACCCAGAGCATCACAGATAAGAAACAAAAACTATTCCATCTCCCCCTGACCCCTGTCCTGCTGGTCCTGCACCAGCTGCACTTCATGTACTGTAGTGCAGGATGTCCAGAGCTATAGGGAAAAACCTCTGGAAAGCAAGTGCTGAACGTCCTGTACCAATATCCTCTGGAGTGGAGTCCCTTGCTGGGTCTGGGCCCCTCGTTGCTGGCGTTGGCAGCAGTGAGGATTGGCTCCTGCAGCCTGGGCAGGAGCTGGGGAAGATAAGCTGTCCCACACTGTAACACCCTCTCTTATCACCACGCCTGGGGCCTGGCTGCTGGGCACGCAGGGCAGAGGAGCAGGAGCCAGCACTGTTCTCTGCTCACTTTCAGCTGCAGTCTCAGTAGGGTGAGAGGGGTTTGCAGCCCCTCTGATCCTCTCCAGGTCACTGTGCAGCTTCCTGCAGTGGCTCTGCCAGGCAGGAGGGAATGACCCACGTGGACTGGAGAGTGCCAGTGTTGGAGAGGAGCTGAGCAAGACCCAAATGCTTTGTGCCCACAGCACAAGCCCCAGTGGGACAAACTGTTCTGCAAGCACATGCTGAGGAGAGCTGGCTCTGCCCAAACCCTCTCCAAAGCAGTCAGTGCTTGAGAGCACTGTGAGGCTGATTCATTTGTCACAGAAATCAGCCCACCTGAGCCTGCCCCGCAGACAGGGCACTAGGGAGGGTGGTGTGGGGTGTCCAGCCCAGACATGGGGGAGCTGCTTGGGGCTCACCACACATCACAGCCTGCATGGCCCAACCTCCTGCTCTGAACTGACCTTCCTGGGACCCTCCAGCTAGCACCTTGGTCTCCTACACATCCACACCAGAAGAGAACTGGGCTGGGGGAGGGGAATGATGGAGGAGAAAGAGTACCAGGAGCTCTAATGCCACTGGTAAAGTACCCGATGCACCAGCCTGAAGACAGTGATTGCAGGCAAGGACAGCAGTGTCCAGCTCCTCTGGGACTGCAAATGTCCCACTTCTCAGGGCTGTGGCTTCTCTTTCCAAGTCACGACACTGCACACAGGAACGAGGCCAGTTCACACCACCACAGCCGGACACGGTGAGCCCAGCCAGGGCCACCCAAAGAGCTCAGGGGCTCTGCTGGTCAACCCTCACCCCAACACCAGAGCAATCTTTTCCTCAGCATCTGCTCAAACACCAAACTCTCTCCAGGCACCGTGCAGACAGCTGTCTGCAAACACCAGGAACTCCAGCTCACTGCCAGCCACGAAACAAACTTATTACAAAACCAGAGGGCTGATATTTAACCCATTAGCCAGCTCCTCAAGGCAGCTTTGTGCCTTGAAAAGACGATTCAACAGAAGGAAAAATGCTTAACACCACCTAGGCGGTGTCCCCTGCAGAGAGGAGTGGGGTGCTCCTCACACCAAGCTCTGCCCAGAGCCTACAGTGCCCTTTGGCACCTGCTCCTCCAGGACAGGCTGTCCTGCCCGCGCCGCTCCGACTCCCAGCTCAGCCCACTCCCCACACAGGCCATTACCTCGCTTAAAGGACCATCTCTTCTTCCAGCGCTTGGAAAACGATGGCCAAGAGTGGTTGAGCAGCGAGTCTGACATTTGGGAGCCCTGAGCAAGGGACAGCCCTGAGCAGGAGACACCAGCACAGAGCAGAGCAGAGCTCAGCGCGGTCTAAGGCAGCGCTGCAGGCTGCAGCCCAGGGGCTGCCAAGGGGGGAGTGGAGAAGCCAAGTGTTTTGTCAGAAGTATCAGCTGATGGAAGCTGTAGCCAGAGAGAAATTCCTGGTCCCTGGCGTTCCCACCTGTGTGAGGGGTCAGTGCTTTCCTACATGGGGTTGGAGCACACACAGCCCCCGAGTGCTCCTCGGGGCTTGCGGACAGAAACAGAAAACAAGGTGTTAGCACACCACAACCCTTTCCCCTCTGCCAAAGCCTAACTGCTCAGAGCTGTCAGCATAACAAACCACCACCTTTCAGGCAGTTCTGCAGGACCAGAACCTTCACCTGAGTAAGGGTTACCTTCCGTGCAGGGTAAGAGTTAAGACCACAGCCTTGACGTTCGTAGCTCCGTCTTTGTTTTCAAGTGCTGGGGCAGAGCAGCTGCAAGGAAATCCCATCCATCCACACCAGCATCATCCTGCAGCTCACAGCAAATCCCCAGCCCCTGGCAAGGGCTTTTCTCCAAGCCCTCATCAGCCCTCCCACGGAGGGAGGCAGGTGGGAGCAATCTCAGCTAACTCCAAACAGCCCCAGCTCCGAGGTCTCCACTGCTCCCAATTGGCACTAGCCCTACATCCAAACTGGCTCCAAACTCCACTCCCAACCCCTCAATTAGGCTGCAGAAGCTGAGTTTTACCCCAGTGCAGCTGTTGAGCTCCAGGGCCAGACAGAACCTCCTCCTCACTGCTCATCTGATGACTGTGGCCTCACTAAACAGAGCAAAACCAGTTTGGGACTGGCCACAGGTACCTCCATGGCAAGGAGCTCATGCTGGGCTGGTGTTATGCACAGGCAGGTGGCAAACACCATTTTCCTCACCTGGCCACAAACCCCAAAGTGTCACCTGCCCAGCACATCCCTCCCCACATCCCCTCTGCTTCCATCTCCCTGGTAACATGGGTGCCCAGCCCTGGAGTGGGAATTTGGGGGTCCCAGGCACAGACCCCCCTTGTCCCCAGCCCAACCCCAGCTGTGGGCAATGCTGGGATGTCTTTGCAAACCTTCAGCTGCAGCAGAGCAGCAGCAGGAGCCAAGAGAAGCACTTCAAGGGAGCTTAGCCACCCCAGTACTGCCCCAGCCATGGGGACACACTGGGGGTTAAACACCAACCTTGTCTCCTCTTCACTCACAGCAGAGTGAAGCTCTTTGGAGGCTGAGACTTGCCCATCCAAGTTTTGCCTTCAAGCCTGTGCAGGGGGGAGGCTGCACAAAACCCAGCACTTTTGGCTTCAGGACAAGCTGCTTCCTCACAAGGCCTTGAGGAAGATGAGTGGGATGGAGCTCGTGCAGAGAGCAACTTACCCTGAAGGCTGAAGGCATCTCCGGGATGTGTTCCCTGTGTGCTCTCAGCTCCTTTCCCAGCTGCAGGAGCAAAGTGAGCAGCAGAGCCTCACTGGGGAAGTTGCAGCCATGAGGGTGGTTTCCTCACGAGCATCTCTGGCTCAACCATCTCACCACTTC
Organism: Acanthisitta chloris; assembly: GCF_000695815.1. NCBI lineage: Eukaryota > Metazoa > Chordata > Aves > Passeriformes > Acanthisittidae > Acanthisitta > Acanthisitta chloris. The sequence goes on along the minus strand of NW_008653751.1, from coordinate 15,271 downwards.
CCCTTGCTGACGGCACAAACAAACCCACCTCTCCCATAGTGCAGTTCCTGCGAGAGCAGCCCCAGCGCTGCCCAACGCTCACTCCCACTCTCACAGGGCTCTGGGCTGCTCCAGCAGAGTCACTCAGAGGGTCGTGGACCCCAAAGCAC
>NW_008653751.1:0-15083 GCF_000695815.1 Acanthisitta chloris | reverse complement strand
CTGTGAGGAACATCTATTGCCACAACTGCTTCCTCTTCCGTTCGGAGAAAAACCGCTCGGTGTGCCCCGGGAGCCTGGCACACCCAGCCCAGCCCGTGGGCTCCTTGCACCATCACTTGTTAGCCTCCTACACAGGGTTCCTGGTAACGAGCCCCTGGTCTTTGCTGGCATGGATTGACCCTGGGCAGCAACAGAGAGCCCGAAACCCACCAGGTCTCAGGATTTCACAGGCTGACACAGTGGCAAAACACCTGTGCTGGCCATGGCAGTGAGACACAGGGCCTGCCAAGCCAGTGGGGTGATGCCCTCAGTCCAGCAGACAGGCATGGCCCAGGCTCAGCTTTGCCAGCACAGCCTAACCTCCCTCCCTCCCAACAGACCCCGTGGGCTGATGCACACACACTCCTCGTCGCGGTGCCCCGAGCGCTCCCCAAGCCCAGCCAAGCCCTAATCAGAACAAGATCCACTCACACTCCAATTACTCAGAGACCGCAGCTTTGGCAGCACTTCGAGTAGCAATTACCCCGTGCTCCAGGAAACCACAAGAGCAAAGAGGAATTAAGATTTAATTTCTCTGAAGTCCACAAGAGCTCGATTAGCATCAGACATCAGCGCTGCTCCTAAACACCAGGCAGCTGCTCTGGCTGCTGGGATGGTGAGTTGTCTTTGGCTTGAAGGAGGACAAGCTCTTTTCCTCCTGCCCCGTGGCTGACAGGGTTTGGGGGTTGCCAAAGCTGAGCTGTGCAGGCTGGAAGAGCAGTGAGGGATAACAGCACAAGAGCTGTGTGAGCCTCAGCATCCTCCCCACAGCATCCCAGAGAGCCCAGCAGGCAACAAACCTCCTGGGACAGCAAGTTCAAGTTTTGTGGCTTTGCTTAATTTTACATTTTGGGATCCCCAGTGAACAAGTCTGTGCCAGAAAAAGCAACTCCAAAAACATCTGAAACTATCAGTTTGGTTCTGATGATTCTCACAGTAAGAGAATTCCAGATGGGCTTAGGAAAAAAAAAAAAAAGGCACTGCTGAAGCACCTTGAGTGCTGTGCCCAGTTCTGGGCCCCTCAGTGCATTGAGGGGCTGGAGAGTACCCAGAGAAGGGAATGGAGCTGGGGAAGGGTCTGGAGATTAAGTCCTATGAGGAGCAATTGTTGGGGCTCAGCCTGGAGAAAAGGAGGCTCAGGGTCCCCAACTCCCAGCCAGGAGGTTATGGGAAGGTGAGGCCTCTTCTCCCAGATTACAAGTCACAGGACAGGAGGAAACATCCTCAAGCTGTTCAGGTTGGACATCAGGAGAAATTTCTTCATGGGGAAGGTTGTCAGGCCTTGGAACAGGCTGCTCAGGGCAGTGGTAGAGTCACCATCCCTGGAGTGTTCAAGAAATGACTGGACATGGTACTTAGTGCTCTGGTCTAGTTGACAATGGGTCACAGGTTGGGCTCGATAATCCTGGAGGTCTTTTCCAACTCAAATGACCCTCTGAAAAAGCTCCTTGCTGTGCCCACGGGCACGGGGCAGTGGGCAGTGGTGGTGCCTCGTCCCGTCCCACGTTGGGAAGCACTAGGTGGCATCAGCACTGCACACTCTGCTCAGCCAGAAACATCTTCTCCCTGCAGACTTGTCCGAGCCCTGAGCTGGGGACAATCACGGGAACCTGGCAGGGACAGGAGAGGAGTGCAGGGAGGGCTCATCTCCATCCCCCGGGGAGAGACAGCATCACATCCCAGAGATGCAGCTCTCGATGCTTCGGGCACAAGGAATCCTGGTGCCATCACATCAGACTGCTGAGAACACCCAGGGGCACCTGGACCACCAGGCAGAAGAGTCCACTGGCCACACACAACTGTCAGATCTGGGTTTTTTTGTGTCTTTTTTTTTTTTTCTTAGCACCATTAATTTTGCACCTGAACATTTGGCTTATTCCAAGGTCTGAATCTGATGTTTTCTCTGTGGCAAAGCAGCCCCCAGTGCTGCACAGACAGCAGACACAAACTGAAGTTATTCTTGGATAATTTATTCAGAAATTTAATAGAAACAGTTAATTGTTCAATACTCTGACACACAGCAAGAGCTTTTTCCTTAATAGTCAAAGGTATTTCTGTACATGTCACTGCTTGGCTCTTCGATATGAAAACACTGAAAAAAAACAAATCAAGGGTGGAAAGTTTTCTTTTTTTTCTTCCTTCTTTAACAAAGCCTCATGGCACATTTGATCCTTTGTTTCAGATCAGAGGTATCTGCAGTGCTAGTTGTATTCTGGAACCTTAGATATGCAGAGGGAAAAGTAGAAGCAGCAAGAATAAACTGGGAAAAAAAGAATAAACCCCCAAGATTTCACAGAACAGAATCTAACATGTAACCGAAACTGTGGTCTAAGTGCAAGCAGAGAGTGTTTGCCTTGGGCTGTGCTTGGTGAAGCTCATGTCCAGTTCCCCCACCCATGTGGGTCCTCAAACACAAATCAAAGTTTTGATACTCCAAGAGTAAAATCATTCCCCAAACAAAGCAAAAGGTAATGCTTTTCCTGCTTCAACAACCCTCTGCATTTCCAGGTTTAGATGTGTCCTTTCTAAAATCCCCCATCAGTTTTCATGGGACTCTGTTATGGGAAAAACCCTTGGAAGAGGAGATGGGGGAAGTGGGAGAGTCTGGATTAACAGAGCTTTGGTACTGAGTCCAGCTCAGAGCTCACAGGTAATTAGTCCTGAGCTCCAGTTTTACTGGTGCTACTGGGACTCACCAGGGCTGGGGCTCAGTGAAGTGTGTCTGTGCCCACACTTCACCTCTACTGATAGTTCCTCTTCAGCCAGGACTATCCCAGGTCCTCCTGCCCACCAGTCCCTGCTCCCACAGGACCTTTTGGGCTGAGAAAAGCAACTAAAACCCCCAGTTGGAACACTGGACTGGGAACAGAATCACTACTGGAAACAGTATCACCACCAGGAAGAGCATTTCTGGCTGATTGCAAATCAGTTGGCAAAAAAAAAAAAAAAAATACCACCAGCACAGGAGTTAATACTACCTTTATTATACAATATTTAAAAAGTCCTTTCTCTCCCTGTCCCCTTACAACTTGCATTGTGCTGCAGTGACTTTGCCCAGACTGCAGCAAGTGCTTCCTCCCGAGAAGGACAAGCAAATTCATTTTTAAAAAGAAAGACACATTTAATGACAGCAGATTTGCTAAAAAATGGGAACTTCAGAATTGCTTTTCAACAGTCAGGTTCCTCCAAAAGTCAGTTGGATGATCAGCTTCACTCTCGTGATGCTCATCCAGAGGCTGAACACATCAAGGCCTTACACCGACACAAACAGAATCCAAGCAGAGGCAACACAGAGCCAAGCAGAAGGGAATAAAAAGGCCAAACTCCATGAAGTTCATACAAATACCAAACTCATCTTAGTCTGAAATTCATGATATGACTATTTCTTGATTCCAATCCATCCAAGAGCTCCTTGCCCTGGAGCACACGCGCAGGATGCTCCGAGGGGCAGCGACTCTCCCGGAGGGGCTGAGGGTCCTGGCAGCTCCAGGGGTGGCTGGGACACAGCCAGAGGATCACAGGCTTCATCTGCAGTTCCTTGCTCCCTCCAGGCTCTGAACCGATCTCACAGGGATCACGGGAGCACCTAGCACAGCCTTGAGAGGAAGGTTTTATGGCACAAAGATAACTTCACTTTCTGACTTGTCCAACAAGGTTCCAGTCGTGGTAGCAGAATTCACTGCTGGCAGCGAAGGGCCTGGGATACTTCAGGGTCCACCTTCGTGTCACAGCGACGTCAAGAGGGAAGTCCACACTCTCCCTCCCCTAAATCAGAGGCTCAGCACCCTTCTTGCTCCTGTTGTTTCCTATTTGCACAGTCAGCTCAGTAACACAAGAAACACTTGTCCAACAAGGTTCCAGTCGTGGTAGCAGAATTCACTGCTGGCAGCGAAGGGCCTGGGATACTTCAGGGTCCACCTTCGTGTCACAGCGACGTCAAGAGGGAAGTCCACACTCTCCCTCCCCTAAATCAGAGGCTCAGCACCCTTCTTGCTCCTGTTGTTTCCTATTTGCACAGTCAGCTCAGTAACACAAGAAACAACTTTGAGATTTGGTTTTGGTTTTTTTTTCCAAAGAGATACCAACACTATATGCAACACACTAAAATTAAGCAAAGTGTCCCATCACTATAATACAAATTCATGAGGAAAGAGAGAAACCACCCATCAATTAAGAATATCCTTCAGCAACCCAAAAGCAGCTTCTTCCACACCCACAGAGCTGCTGTACCATCACGGCTGCAGCGTGGTCTAGTTCCCATCACCTTTCCCAACCCAGTGCTGGCACAGAGTTTATGTTTGAGCTCTTCTATTTTACAACACAATAGAGTATTTACAAGCAGCCAAGACAGACACGTTCCTAACCCAGCAGCCAAGCTCTGCAGCACTGCACTGGCCTGCGAGAGAAGTTCCAGATTGGCAAGAGCTGTTTGGGAAGTGGCAATTGAGTCTGATATGGAAACCTTCCTGAGAAACCTCTCCAGCCTCACACTTCAGACATTCGCTCAGGGAGAGTTCAGTAGAGCACAGAAAAGCTGTTTCTTGTTCCTCCCGATTGAGCAGAGTGAAGTTCTGGCTATGAGCTGGTACCAGACTGTGCTCAGGAGGCTCCAGCTGCTCCTGGACAGGCTGCAGAGTCTGTCCTGCTGCCCTGAACTGTGAGCAGGGTGTTCTCTGCCCACAAAGGGCAGGAGTCAACCCTCCAACAGGTACAACACAAGGAAAGAAAGAGCTTCCCACCTCCTCCAGCCACCCCACCTGCTCTGCTGCACCAGCACTCGGCAACTCCTGAGCAGCAGCAGCAGTGAGTGTTGTGTTTCTGCCCTCTGGGGAGTTCTGAGCCCAGTGGAGACGTGGCCAGAGCAAAAAGCAGCAGCTCCCCCTGAGGAGGGCTCAGCACAGCATCCCTGCCTGGGCAGGGGTCCTTGCAGCACCTCACAAAGAAAGTTCCATCTAGCACATGCAGTCTCAACTTGATTTGGAATGGTGAGATCCGAGCGAGGGATTTGGGCATCCCCAGGGTGAGGATCTTCCAGCCATAGAGACCAAAGTGTCAGCCACAGGCTGAGCAAGGATCTTCCAGCAGTGAGGGCTGGGCCTTGCAGGTGATGTTTGCTTAGTCTTCCTGATTCTCCAGCTGAGTGTGATCTCTAACAGCCACAAGAGGCAACCACTAGTGTTATTTGTTTGTGAGAAGGGGAGACAATACCCTCAGCACTGGCCCCACATTCCTCCCCTCACCCCCAGCACCAGGCAGGAAGGACAACCAGAGGAATCTTCACACACAGTACTGGGTACAAACAACTGCTCCATTCGGTGCAGAGTGAAGATGACACTATGAGCCATGGGAATGGACTGTCTGTCCATGGAGCAACACACACTCCTGGTTCAGTGATCCGAGTGTGGCAAACCACGTGTTCTCACAGGGCCAACCAGTATCAACTGCATGAAGAGCCAGAGCCAATACAAGGTTCCAGTGTTCCTTCAGAGAAAAGATGATCCATTCCCACAGTTAGGATCACTGCCATGGGGAATGTTACCAAAGCAAGGATGTGCCAGGAAAGGTTTCTTTCAGGAGGACCTGGATCACCTGGGCACAGTGAGAAGGGCAGAGACCAAGACACCTCAACCCAACCCTGACACAAAGGGCTGGGCCCAGTCCCTGCTCCACACTGGCACATGCTGCTCCGGGTGGGAACAGCTTCTCCTTTCAGGTCATGATTTCATGAGTCCAAACATTTCAATGGCTCTTTTGTTCTTTTGTTGTCGTTGCTGTTTAAATCACAACAGAACTAAGAGGATGAGATCACATCCCAGTTTGAAAATGGGTCCACTGGTCACTGCTGCTCAGATCAGTGACCGAGGGTGATGAGCCAATTCTCCTTCCCATTCCCATTGTGAATGGTCCCTGGTATTGGAATCAGTTGATACTGATTTTCCCTGATCCACAATAGGTCCAGACCAGAATATTTCAACAGGTTTAGAGGTGCTAAGTATTAAAAATATCCTTAAGAAACACTGAGGTAGACTGCACCAGAACAGGACAAAAAAAAATCCCACCACATCCACCTGCCAAGATGTTACGGATACAAATTTACGTGTTCTGTGTGTTTACGAAAACAAATCGTTGCTTTTTTTTTTTTACAGTGTTTTATATATTAAAATAAATAAAAAAATTCTACTAAGAAAAACTTCTCTTCCTTAGAAAAGTGTGAGAATATGTCTTCTTTCCTGCAGTGTAGTATAGAGCTGCTAAACAGTTACGACTTTGTAAAGCAGAAGAAATGTAAACGAGGCCGTTTGAAATCCAAGGGGCTCACCCACACCTGGACTGTTTTCCACCCCAGTTTATGAGCAACCTGTACCCTCCACCTGGTCTGCACTGACCAGTCTCCAGCAGCACAAGGGCCCAACAGCTCCTGGGGGTGCCCAGAGGCCGTGGGTACCCTCAGGGCTGTGCCCAGCAGTGTGGGCTCCTCTCCCTGCCCGGGCTGGAATCACCAGCCATGCACCAGCTCAGCATCCCTGCTCTCCCCGAGCCAGGGAACCTCTTTTTCTCCTGGCAGAGAGCACAAATGGGCTCTTGGACACCTCTGTGAGGACTGAGCATCTCTGCCCCCTTCCAAACCACCTCCTGTATGACCTCAGCCTGCAACTCCCATCTCTTCACCTCCTGCTCCCTCCCTCAGCACTATGACACGTCTGGGTTCACGAGGATTTTCTACCACCACATACTAATCAGCTCTGCCTCTGAGGCAAACAGCAGCACAACAAAGCACAGTCCAGAAGGCGAAAGCTCCCGCCGAGCCGGAACGCCGCGGCCTGGGAATGCTGCAGGGCACGGTGTGGGGATCTCCAGCCACAGGCAGCACGAGGAGCAAAGCACAGTCACCTTCAGCTTCTGCTGCACCTGCAGAGCCCTGAGCCTCGTGCTCCCCTGCAGATCAGCGTTGGTGTCTCCTCGGTTTGGCTCGTGCTCGTCCTCTCTCACCAGCTGCGTCTGCGGCACAGACGGCACAGCACGGGACGTGGGGCACAGGAGGAGCAGCACTCAGGGCTGGGATGTTCTGGTGTCCCTCAGCTCCCAACACTCAGGTTGGGGCTCGACTGGAGCCAGCTGAGTGTGTTGTGTAACTCCTGAAACTAGCACAAAGCCTTGTCGAGTCTGAACTGAACCTGTGCTTCGTCGCTCCTCTGAGGCTGAGTTCACTCTGAAATCTTTGGACCACTTTAAGACCAAACAATCCCCCAAACTCTCCTGTCCCCGAAAGGATCATCAACAGTCAATAACTTATATGAAGTTAAAATTTAAACTAAAGACATCTTTAAATATGTTACAACAAACAATATATATACTCAAAGCTGTCAGGACAGAAAACTCCGTGTCTCAGGTCTGGGGATTCCTACTTCGTTTGGTCTTAAAAGTACCCACAAATCTCAGATTTCTGCTCCTTTGGCTCCCAGCACATTTTCCTCATTTGTTAATGAGAGAAAACCTCCTCCCGAGAGTCCTCAGTATAAAAATAATCTGTTTAGGATTCAGTCCCTCCAGGGAAACGGGGAAAAAAAAAGATAAGTACACACTTCCAAGAAGAGGAAAGCTCCTGTGAGAACATATAAAACTTATGTACAAAACCAGAAGTGTCTATTTTGCTATAGGTCACACCCCACATGGATATACTGCACACACACACCCCCACACACACCCACACACACACCCCCCTGGGATTTAACCCCTTGAAAAAGTAGGAAAGCAGCAGCTATTGGTCAATCTGAGGATCTGGCGCATCCGACTGATGTGTTGAATCCTTCAGCTGTAGTGGAGAGTCTGCCTTAAAGCCTGGAATTCTACTGGAAAGGCTTTTGCCCTGCAGAAGGTTTGCTCTGTGCTGTGGGGCTGGAGCTCAGAGCCAGCGAGTTTCGCGGCGTCCGTTGGCAAACGTTGATGCTTCTCCTGCAGTTGAACTCACACGGTCGCTTCCTGTTGTGAAACCATGGTTACAGAAGGGACAGCAGCCATGGAAACCTCTTCCATTTATGTTCACAGATAAGTCCACTGACAACCAGTCAACTTGGCAAAAAAACAAAACAAAACAAAAAAAAAAAACCAATAAAAATTAATCATAACATGATTAAAAATCTGAAGAGTTTGTAGATGTGTGTCATACACTGTGGCAGCAATAACAAGAGTCCTGAGATTTGTGGAAGGGGGAGGGGGAAAGCAGACACAACCCTTGGGCTGAACAGGAAGTGTTAGGAAGGACTTGACCTGGGCATGGAGAGAATCCGCCCGTTTTTCTTGCCACCGTTCATGTGAGTGTAAGGTATGTGCTCCTCATAGTTCCCCTTGAGGGCCATGGAGGGTCCATTGTCCCTGCCCAGAGCTTTGTCCCTCTGGGAGTACGAGGAGGGGTCGAGGGGAATGCTCTCCATGTTCTCAAAGTCCATCTCGTACTCCTCTGTCTCCAGAGGTTTGTTCTCCTCGCTGTGGAAGAACGAGACCTCGTGGAAACTTGGGTGCAGGTCCTCCTTCAGCATCTCGATCACCTCGATGAAGGTGGGACGCATCTTCGGGTTGTACTGCCAGCACATCTGCATCAGGCTGTGCCTGGAGCAGGAGAAACCAGAGTCAGGGGCAGAGGAGACAATTCCATGCACCCACCATGGCTGGTGTCCATGGCAGATCACCCACCACCCACGAGACACCCCGAGCTGTTTGTTCTCTTTCAAGAGGGAAGTCCACACTCTCCCTCCCCTAAATCAGAGGCTCAGCACCCTTCTTGCTCCTGTTGTTTCCTATTTGCACAGTCAGCTCAGTAACACAAGAAACAACTTTGAGATTTTTTGTGGTTTTTTTCCAAAGAGATACCAACACTATATGCAACACACTAAAATTAAGCGTGGAAGCATCAGTGTTTGCCAACGGACGCCGCGAAACTCGCTGGCTCTGAGCTCCAGCCCCACATCTGCCTGTGGATCCTGACACTCCTCTATTTCTATCTAGATCAAAAATTCCTCCCAATTCCTTCAATTGTTCTGTCCTTGGCTTCCGAAGGAAACAGGGCTGTGCTCCTCAGGCTCCTCTCACAGCCAGGTCATCGCTTCTTCACCAGTTCCATTTTAATTTGAGCTCAGCCTGAGAGATAACCAAACTCCTAAACCTTCAAGGAAAACTTGGGAGGAGGACAGAGGTCCTGTAAACATCCCACCCAAAAGAAAGGCTGCAGCAAGAGGTCACATGTTATCAGACACCATGGAGAAAGAACTCACAAATACAAATAGAGTTTCAAACTGGAGTTTGTAACTGGCCATAAGACAAATGTCCAGCACAGCAAGCTTTTTTTTCCATAAGGATACTCACAAAACATGTTTATTTTATGACTCTGGAAGTGCTGTTTTGGCCAGAAGCAGCTGGGGGAAGAGGTTACCAGAACCAGCAAGTCACCATCTGTGCTCCCTTTTCCAGCCAGGGCTCCTTCCCCTCTGCACTGCTCCAGTGTGACTCCTCACACTGCTCTGCCCCAGTGCTTCAGCTCAGCTTAAACACTCACTAAGAGGATTCTTCCAAGCCCTCTGAGAGCAGCAGTTTAGGGAGCACCTGGTCCAAAGCAGACCCAAGGATGCAGGAACCTCAGACAGCAAAGGTCATGAGCAGCTGCAGAGAACAACCCACAGCCCCAGCACAGGGAATGTCTTGCTGCAGCCTGTGACCTCTGCCAGGACTTTCTCATTGCCTCCCTCAGTGCTCTCTCTTCCCACCCTGCAGACAGCCTGGCCCTGTCCTGGCCATGGGGCAATGAGAAATGGAATGGTCTCAAACAGGATAAACAGCTCTTGGCTCAGCACAGGATTCTCCTGCTTCTCCTCCCTCATTAGCCACAAAATGGATTTGTGAAAATTGGTGGTGAAAAGCTGTTGTAATTCTCCAGAGTATTTATGTGGCATAGAGGGATGAATCACAGAAAAGCTCAGCAGGCCTTGGAACAAGGAGAAGCTGCTCTCTGGCCTCTGTAGCCACATGGATGAGGAGGTGGCCAAGCTCTGCCCCATGGCATGAGCCAACTGCCACCCACTAGCCTGGAGTGCCAGAAAAACCTTTTGTTTGGGCCACTGACACAAAGCTTACTTGGATTTTACACTTCCCCTGTGCTTTGTACTTTCTTCTTTTGAATCTGCACTCACACTGCAGGACCCTGGTTGGTTTAATTTCCCTTCTAGTGAAACAGGGTGGCTCAGGTCATGGAATCATGGAATGATTTGGGTTGGGAGGGACCTTAGAGATCATCTCATCCCACCCCCTGCCATGGGCTGGGACACCTTCCACTAGCCCAGGTTGCTCCAAGCCCCATCCAACCTGGCCTGGAACACTCCCAGGGATGGAGCAGCCACAGCTTCTCTGGGAAAGCCTCACCACCCTCTTGAACAGGTTTCCCAGTGAAGATGTGGATCTATAATCCCTGGATCACCAAGGATGTGCTGGTGGGATTTCTGTGGGAGATGCCTCACTAAAGTCTGTTTTGCTCCTCCCTAGCCAAGGAGGGGTTAAGAGGTCAGGCTATCTTTGTTGGCCACACTAGAGCCAAAGAGTGATTGTCCCTGCTCTCTACTCACAGCCTCTCGGGGCAGCTGTCTGGCTGATCCAGGTATCCTCCATCCATGACAAACTTCAGCACCTGCTCGTTGGAGAGCCCCTGGTAGGGCTGCTCTGCCAAACTGCTAATTTCCCAAAGGACAACACCAAACGACCTAGGAAAGAGAGAAGACTCCTGGTGAGAACAAAACACCCCAGAGCTCCCCAAAGGGACAGAATGATTCTGGAGAACACACCCTTCAAAAGAACACGACTATATTTTTACCGAGAGGGTTTCAAAACAACAGCTTTGTTTTGTCTGTGCTCTGAACAAGTCAGTTGAAACGATGGGTGTGAGAAGAGGGAGCTGTTCCTGAGCTGGGATCCAGCTGGGACTGCAGAGCATAACTCACCAGACATCAGAATAGGTGGTGAAGACACCATCCTTCAGGGACTCGGGGGCCATCCAGCGCACGGGCAGCAGCCCTTTGCCTCCCTTGCGGTAGTAATCCGTCTCGTAGATATCTCTGGTCATGCCAAAATCTGAGAAAAGCAATTGGCATGGGTTAAACTTCTCTCCTTCCATCCTGCCTTTCCTGTGCAGCGTCTCCAGATGGATGTTCTCTCCCCCTGATGCTTCTCACACACCCAGTCACCCCCCAGGGCCCAGTCCAGTCATCTCTCACCTCCTGACCAATGTTCCAAACATTTCCCTTTTCCCTGCATTTCTTCTACAGAGCCAAGGCAGAAACTCCAGAGCTAAATTGTTTGCTGACAGCTTCTATTCTAAACACCATTTTAGTCATCCTCTGTAAGGAAAATAGAGCTCCCTTTGCCTGAAATCATAGACTCCTAGGATTTTAGGGGTTGGGATGGAGCTTAGAGATCATCCAGCCCCAACCCCCTGCCCTGGGCAGGGACACCTCCCACCAGAGCAGGTTGCTCAAGGTTTTATCCACCCTGAAATGAACATTGCCAGGGTTGGGGCAGCCACAGCCTCCCTGGGCAACCTGTGCCAGTGTCTCACCACCCTCACAGGGAAAACTTTTGCCTAATATCTAACCCAGCCTTCCCCTCCTTCTGTTTGAACCCGTTGCTCCTTGTCCTATCACTGCAGTTCCTAACAAACAGTCCCTCTCCAGCTCCCACTGCCTTGGCTTGAACTCCAGAGAGCTCTGAAAAACCACCACACTGTGAGGTTTGGGCTTATTTTTATATGTTATATTTACTTATTTCTGAGAGGGTTTGGGTTAAAAACTGGTTCTTGTGGAAGATAAATGACCCAGTGACAGGATTACACTGGGTTTGTTGTACCAAACACCTTCTTTGGCACTGCAGCAACGACGAGTGAGACAACCCCAGGCAGCTTAGGCTGGAAAGGCAATGAACTATTTGAGTAGAGAAGGTGAGAAAAGCTGCTCTGGTTCTACAGGAGATGTTTTTCTTACTCAAGTCCAGGAAAGAAAGAGAAGTGCTGCAATTCTAAAGGCAACCAGTGACAATCACCTGTGTTTGACACGTTGGTCTTGGGCTTCATCTATTTCCCTTTACAACAAAAAGGATGCACAGAACCATCTTCTGGTCACAGAATCAGACAATGGCCTGGGTTGGAAGGCACCTTAAAGATCATCTGTAGTCACCACTACCTACCTCCAATTTTTACAGTGAAGTCTTCTGCGACCATACAGTTCCGAGCCGCGAGATCCCTGTGAACGAACTTCTTGGCGTTCAGGTAGGCCATTCCGTCCGCGATCTCCGCGGCCATCTGGATCATCTCCCTCAGCGTCGGCGGTGGGCGACCAGGGTTATTCTACAACACACAAAGCTCAGAATCCCAGAATGGTTTGGGATGGAAAAACCTTAAAGCACATCTCGTTCCACCCCTGCCATGGGCAGGGACACCTTCCACCAGCCCACGTTGCTCCAAGCCCTGTCCAACCTGGCCTGGAACACTCCCAGGGATGGAGCAGCCACAGCTGCTCTGGGAAACCTGTGCCAATGCCTCAGCATCCTCACAAAATCAAAGTCATCCTGCTGCACAACAGGCTCCCTCTCTCCTGTCTTACCTCAGCATCAGGTCTCAAAGAGCGAAGGTAACTTTTCAGATCCCCATGTGCCATCAGCTCCATGACCACCAGAGTAGGTTGTCCCTTCGAGACCACCCCAAGGAGTCGAACCTGGAAATTAAGTGAGAAATTCCTTCCAAGTTGTGTCCCAAAACACTGGGCAAAGTCAACATCCCATGAAATGCAGCTGAGAACAGCCCCACAAAGCCTGGTCAGGCTGAGAGGTTTAGAAGGAGCAGAATGGAACGACGCGGGTGGATGGGTTTCTGGGACCGATCCCAGCTCTGCTGGACCAGCTGTCTCTGCAGACAGGCTGCCTTGGTGAGCTGAGCCAGGCTCTGAAGCACTGCAGAGCACCCAGCACTGCTTACCACATGATGGCAGCTGAAGCCTTTCATCACGGAGGCCTCGTTGAGGAACTCGATGCGCTCGCGCAGACTCGCCGACTCGTTAACCGTCTTCACGGCCACGCGCGTCTCGGGCTCTCCCTTCACGATGTCCTTGGCGATCCCCTCGTACACCATCCCGAAGGAGCCCTGGCCCAGCTCCCTCAGGAGAGTGATCTTGTCCCGTGGAACCTCCCACTCGTCGGGGACGTACACTGCGGAGCAGAGGGAACAGTTGGGAATTGAGCAAGTGTCTTTGGAGAAGTGTTTCTCTAGCAGTTTTGATTAGAGCATCACCAAATCAATCAGGTTGGAAAAGACCTCTGAGATCATCATGCCCAACCTCCATGTCAACTAGACCATGGTGCTAAGTACCATGTCCAGTCTTTCCTTACACACCTCCAGGGCTGCTGCCACAGGATAGTGTGCTCTATAATCCATCAAAATGAACATGATCTACAAATAATGTCCCATATTTGACATAAATGCTTTAAGGAAGCCTATCAAGGATCCCTAGAGTTGCTTCTGTTACTAAAATGAGGAGCAGTAGCCACAGGTTTCAGCTTGGGCAGTCCAGATGGGACAGCAGGCAAAACTTCTTTACAGAGAAGCTACTGCAGGACAGGAACGAGTCAGTAATGGTGGGTGATGTCCTTTTCAACTTTCTAGACTCAGCTCCATGAAGCCACAGCTGGCCTGTCCTAGCATTGGTGAAAGTCCTGCTTTGAGTGGGAGGCTGGACCAAAGACCTCCACGGGTCCCTTCTAACCACCATTTCTGTGATTATTTTGATGGAAAATTCTGTCCCAGGAAAGATGTGTTCCCAGATAGTGTGAGGATAAATTGGAAACGAGACCAGAAAACTCCATAGCAACAATTGTCATCTCATCCTGGACTGACTACACAAGAAACAATCCCTGCAGGAAGCCCTGGTTGCTCTCACCATCGCTGGCGCTGATGTACTCAGGGTTGGAGGATGCATACAGAGGTCCAGTTGGTCCTTCAGTTTGTCTGGAAGAGACACAGATTCTTCAGCACATTTTGCTTTGATTCACTCGAGGTGGAGGCAGTTTGAAGTCCCCAAGCATTCAGCCAACACAACCTGTCCCCATTCCCAAAGGTACAACAGATTTCCTACACTAAATTTATGTTGCAATTGTTATGGAAAGCAGAAAATAAAAACAAACTGACTCCCAACAAAACCTTTGGATATCAGTTTTGGTTGTTCTGGTGAAAACAAGGTAAAATTGCACTCACCTCTTTTTCACGAGCACATAAGCAGCTCCAATAATTCCAGCAATGATTATGGCAAAAATAATGGGAACGATTATAACAGCAATATTAGGCTGAGCATTCACTAAGAGAGAAAGAGAGAGTTGGGATTATTACAGAGCTCCAAAATCCAAGTTTTTTCCTCAATATAATCTCCCCCCTTGAATAAACTGGAACAAGCATGAAACTAGAGGCAACTTCAGCTACAGAACATGAGGCTGCTCAGAATAAACTCATGGAGACAAGCCACATTTTTCCAAGCCATTTCAGATCCTTGAAAGCAGCTGTATTGGTAAATACTTAATGACTCCCTACGCTTCTCTGTGCACTGCTTGCTAAACCTCATCCTGCAGACACAGCCCCAGTGCCTGTCAGGAGCTAAGTGTTGAAAAGGAAGGGAACTCACAGTAATCAGCCACGAAGAAGTAGGTGGGCTCAGTCCAGGAGCCGTTCCCAGCCAGGGAGGTGGCACGGATCCGCACGCTGTAGTTCCCAGGCTGCAGCCCCCGGAGCTTGCAGCCCTGCTCGCTCGCAAAGTGCTTGCGGGACACGCAGTAGTGAGCTTCCTGCAGGGACAAGCTGTGTCTCACTGCTCTGCAGCACCCTAACAGCTCCCAGACAGCACCCACAGCTCCCAGACAGCACCCACAGCTCCCAGACAGCACCCACAGCTCCCCAATGGCTCCCTGGGATTCCTCTGCAGCACCCACAGCTCCCTAACGGCACCCACAGATCCCTGGGATTCCCCTCC
>NW_008653750.1:70448-98448 GCF_000695815.1 Acanthisitta chloris | reverse complement strand
CCACCCCCATTTCTACCCCCATTTCCCTGTGCACAGCCCAAGGCCAACTGCCCTGTCACGTCCTCACCAGCCCTAGCAAAAGGTTCTAGGAAACTGCTGGGGGATATTTCACTTCTTCTCAGGAGCAAGCCCCAAATGATGGCAAGCAAAATTGATGGGAGAATATACTTTCTGCCTATTTTGAATTTACTTTGGTAAACTGTACGCACTTGGGGCTCGGTCTATAATTTATTGAAAGGAACCAGACTGGAAACCAGCTTCATACTGTGAGTAATTTCTAGCATCGTGTAATCTATCACCGGGAGACAGGGCACTTTGTTTCTCTGAAAAATTATTTTTATAGTTGGCTTAGTAACAACAACAATTATTATTATTAATATTAATAACTACTTGTGTAAGGCCTCTCATGTGTGGTTTAGAAAGCATTTCGCATATGGGTCAGTAGTGTTAGCTGCATCTCATTGGGAGGGAAACTGAGGCACAGATTTGGCCACTGCCTTGCTCAGGCTCACGTTGGTGTGCAGCATCCTCACTCCCAAAATGCAGCTTGGACCACTGGGTGCTGCTGCCCTTTGTATGTTTCAAAAAATACTTGAGCGTTTAGTGATCAAGGACTAGATCAGGAAATAATTTTCTTTCAAATTTGGATCTATTTAGGCTCCAATAATTATTAAGAAAAGCCCTGATAGAAATAGCCCTTGCCATGCCCTGGTTGCTGGAACTCATCTCCCTGGATAGCATAGAACAAACACAACATCTCAGCTCAGAAAGAGTGACTCAAACATTCCCTTCACTTAGTTTTAATGTAGCTCATGTTAGAAGCCTTTGATTTCCCCCAGGCTGGCTCCCTGGTGTCTGGCCTGTGGCCACTGAAGCCCCAACACTGGTGTCTTGAGCACAAGGACATCTGCCTGGATCTGAAAAGTAGGACCTCTCCTCACCACAGTGGTGCCAGGGCTGAGATCCACAGGATGCCCACCCTTCACTCCATGCTGCCAAGCTCACCAGCCTGGCTTATTAAATAACACGGTGCTTCTTTGCAGGGATCTCCCTCATCTCACTTTCCAGAGTGGAAAAATGCCATTTCTGGGTAGAGAGCAGTAAAGAGCTGCTCCTGCAAACACTGGGCACTGGGGATGGGGGAGAGAACCCCCAGCCCATCTTCTGGGGTGGACAGATGTGGATGGGGACACCTCAGCATCACACCCTCTTGTTCTCTCTGCTGCTTAGGCCACCTGCAAACTAAACATGGTTGATCTGGACATGACTGAACTTACTTTAGAGTGAAACTACTCCAGGTGATTACATTCTTCTGTGGAAATGGTGTAAACTTTTTATCCATGCACTATTCAAGACACTATTTTATTGGTAATGTGAGAGCTTCTTCAGCTCCTTCAATCTCTGTCTCTTTCCACTTCTTGCTTTGTAGCAGGAATAACAATATTTAACATTTAATGGAACACCTGACGTCTTCAAATTCCACTTGAAGGTATTAACTAATGAAGGCCTGGGTTGCTTCCCTGAGGTGGAGGGGTGCAGCAGCATTATCTTCTGCATTTTCAGGTGAAAAATACAAGGCAGGAGAAGAAGTTGGGCAGGATCAGGACTGGATCCTGGCCTTCCTGCCCAGCCCCAGGCAGCACCCCTTGGTGCCTTGCTGTGGACCTTGCTGGGTTTGCTTACAAAATGTTCTCCTCTAGTAAGAAAAATGGGTTGAAAAAAATATATATATAAATGCTTCCCCCCCCCCCATTAGGAATTTCAGCTTTCTTTTGGCATTTTTTCCTTTATTTCCTTAATGCAATGAAAAATGTTCGGAGCAGAGCCATGTTCCTTAATCCTCTACAGTGGTAATATAATCTGCATTTGTTCAGTCATTCAACCTGAATCATCCCTGAGCACTGGAGCTGATGTGCAAGCAATGCACGGCGATAAATCCACCCACCACCTTGGTGCAGGTGCTTCCAGTTAAAACACAGAGAGAAACCAGTTACAGGGTGAGAACACTCATTCCTTCACCCAGGAGCACGTGGGACTGAAGCCTTTTCAGAAAATTACCATTTCTGCTTGGTTTGCTGTGCCAATGTGTAGGATTGACTGTGCCATGTACTGTGGTACGTGAGCCCCAGACACGTGTTGCCTGTGCTCTGTCTGTCCAGGATTTCTGGATATTGGCAGTTCCAGAAGGGTCATGGGGCTCATCCCTGATAAATTCCCCTTTTCCACCTGGAAAAAAACCCTCCAGGAAGGTGTGCTGGTGCAGACACGGCACGTGGTGGTGGTGGTTAATTATCCAGGATCCCAGTGGGACTGAGCTGTCACCGTCACCGTTCAGGCTGGAGGAGCAGAGCCATGAGAAGGGCAGCACTATGGCCCTGCTCACATGCAACGCCAAGCATCAGATGGAAAAGCAAAGTGTTTCTGCTGCCAGTCCCATCATCTCTGCCTGCAGAAGTTATCAGAGAGGGCAGGCAGCAACTTGGGAGAGCTGAGGTGCACATAACATTTTCTCTTCCCAGTTTTCTCCTGTTTCCCAGGATTTTCGAGGGTTCTGCTCCATCACAGGGTGAGGAAGCCAACAGATGGCACTGTGCTGTTTCTGGAGGAGCTCAGCCTTGCTGGAGGCCAGAGACGGGATGCCTGAATGCTGGTAAAACCTTGTGCTTCAGGGAAGTTTGTCCCCTTGCAGAGGTACAAGCAAAGTCTCACCATGGAGAAGGTCCCATGGTCCTTCATCTACCCCTGGCCCAATGCACCATGCAAAGCAGGTATGTTTGTATACAGCCTTGGGACATTATCTGTTAACAGGAAAAAGGATGCAAAACCATCCAACAAAACAGGTCAGGGTTAGAAAAGCTTAGATTCCCATGAAGCACATTTTTCTGCCTGCACCCTCTGTGACGGGCACAGGCAGATCAGTCCCCTTGGTGCTGTGTAGGTGCCCAGCTGAAATCGGTTGTGGGGAGCTGATGACTTTGGCAGGAGGCACAGGGCTCAGTGCACAGTGTGGCTGGCTCAGCTGGTGGCCCTTATCTGGAGTATGACTTTAACCCCAGGGGTTTGTGCTGTTCGGCACCAGCAGAGCAGAGGTGAGGGATGGGGTGATGCTGGGGTTGGCTCCTGGCAGTAAACCCCTGCCTGTTCTTTTCATCAAGCCTTCCCTGTGCACAACTGCCCTTCATTCCTCATGTCCCACAGGTTTGTGCTTGCTGCTCCAGATGCAGAGACAAGTTCATGTCTCCAGCCATAGCTTTGTGACTCATAGCATCTGGGGAAGGTTTGGGGTGAGCTATCCCTACTACACAAAGTGTGCCTGTTTCCCAAGCTGAATTTCTAACTTGTTTCCAGGTCAGCATTGCAAAGTCCTATGAGACATTCCCCAGTGCTCCCAGTCCTACCTGGTGAGTATCACCATCATCACTGATATGTTGGGCTCCCTTGTTTCCAGCTCCCTAATGAGCTCTAAGCCCTGAGATATGCTCCCTGGATTGATACCACATCATCTCCATTGAACAGCAAGTACCTGGAATGGGGACAGGGAGGGCTGGGCTGCAAGCATAGCATCAGGACCTGCTCTTACCTGGTAGCTATATCTGGACAGGTGTAGCTGCCAAGGTGGGGGAAGCTGAGAAATTTCTTGCCTTAAGCCACAGGCCCTTTCCCAGTGAGCAGGGCCAGCAGTGAACACGCACCACAGCTCCACACCCTGCCGTGCCATCTCTCCGCCTCTCACTCCTACAATTTACCATTCTGGTTTTTCCTCACTCCCTCTTCTAAAACCCCTCTCAAGGTTCAATCCAGGTGTGCAGCATTTGCCACCAGGTCCTGAGCAGCCCTGCAGAGCCACTGTGCACCCTCCAAGGGTTCAGCATTGCCGCTGCACCCACGTGCCCCCCACGTGCTTGACCCTGCTGCCATTCAGTGCCACCTTTCAAATCACTGAAGTCAAATTAGGGTAAGTAGTTATATGAGGCTGACCTCTGCCTCACCAATCTTTACATCATTCAAAGGCAATTCAGCCTATTCATTCATAACGAGAGGCTATTGATTGAATAATCTCTGTTATTAGTGTTTGGGTAGAACTTGCTCTTTGTTTATTTTATTATTGGGTGTGTTGGTGGCTTAAATCTGTTTCTGTTGTGCCCTGCTGTAACTGCCACTGCAATTACAGTAAGGAGTATGAGCAGATACTTGATTAAGCCTTGCAGAGATTATTACAAAGCAAGGCCTCGTTCTGAATGCACATATTTCAGGAGGAATAGCATAAAGAAGCAAGCACATGTGAATTCCTAGAATCTGCAAGCACAATTTATCCTTACAGGTCAATAGCTCATATTGTCTGCTCTGCCAAATTGTTCAAACATATACAATGCTCTCAAAACATGGCTTAATTAGATTCTAGAGAGCATTGACACACAAACAAAAGATATTAATATCAAGGATTTCAGCATCAAAATGTAGTTTACACAGATCAAAGAACACTTTTTGTGCAAAGAGGTTATGAATGTGACAGGTTGTTACTCTACAAGTGAAGAATATGACAAGAGGGGGAAGCAATGATCAGAGAGCAGAGCATAAAGAGGAATGGACTCATGAGGGACACAGGGAAGATAAAGCTGCAGAAACAGAGGGAAAAGAAAGATTACTAGAGAGGCAGGAAAAACACCTGACAGAAAACAGTGACAATATGCCCTAAAATGGACATGGAGCTTTTGGGAGGGTATAAGGTTGTGAATTGCTGCTGTGGGGTAGGATAAGACTTGGCCTCTTTTGTAAGGATGGTATCTTAAGAGCAAGAGCCAAAACTGGAACATGTTTGTAGGCAGAATCTTCCTTGAAATTAATGGCTAAGTTCTGAATGGAGACTTAGTCCTTAGCTGGGAGCCTTTTGTGGCTTTGCTGTTCAGCGTGCTCTGTGTTGCTTGAAACTGGGATGAAGCAGTGAACAGATGAAGGAGGGAGATGTGGAGATGAGCTGAAAGAGTTGGGATAGGTTGGAGTCAGAAGTAGGTTGTGAGATGTGCAGTCCTAGCCAGGCCTTGGATCTTGGGGGCAATAAGATAGGAAAGGGGTCAAATATAGTTAACAATTGTCTGTCCTGAGTTTCACAAAAGCTACTGAGAACAAGTGACATATCTGCATATGTGTGGGGGAGATTGATGGTCTGCTTGGGGTGTGGATGTCCTGTCCCCATCACCTTGGAATAGCTGCAGAGTCTGGCAACAACTTGGTGGAGCCTCAGAGATCCTGGGACAAGCAGGACTGCTCCAAACCTGCAGCCTGATCTGGGAAAATTTTCAGCCTGGTCAACAGGTCTTAATTCAGCTCATCCACAGCACTTTGAACAGAAAATTACTCTCTGGTGACTACCTGAAACAGAAGCAAGGAGCTGGAAAGAAAACATGGGAAATGGATGTAAGGCTAGGCACAAACTAACAGGCCAGGAAAACATGCAAACTGCTAAAAGAGCAAGCCAAGGGGAAGTCAATAAAATTGACTTAAAATACATATGAATGAAAAAAATTAATAAGCCAAAGCTGTATTTAATGTCAATATTGTTGTAGTAGACTGAGAAATCATGAATAAATAAAAGCAGATGGTGGATTGATCATCCAACACCAAGAAAGGCACTTGTGAAGAATATTTTCTTCTCAAGGCACACAGACTCATATGTGCTTGTGTCTCATTTGCTTTAATGGGAGTCATGTTTGCAAACTCCTGTGTATTAAGAAACAGGTAAACCTCAGTAGTTAAGGCTTGTTTTGACACAATTATTTCCTTTTTCTCACAGAAAGTATTAACTTGTGCTTCAAAAGTGTTCCACCTGCATATTACACTATATATCACAGCAACCTGCCAAATCCACTGTAAATTATTCAAAAATAGGCTGACAAATCAAGGACTAGCATTTCAAAGTGTAGGTAATTTGCAGCATTATTGAAAAGCACCCTCTCCCTTCAACTTTTCCCAACAAGCACTAAAAGCTAACTGCCCCTGATGCTTCTGACAAGGGAAGGATTGTTCTTATCCAAGCACTGGCTGAGCCACCAGGACCTGCACCTCATTCCTGAGGGATGCTGAGGGCTCTCAGATCCAACCACATTGGAGAATCTCAGCTCCTTGCTCAGCTTTGCAGCAGTTGATTCTTCCTCTTGGACAGTGCATTGTAATATCCCATTTAAAAAATTGGGAAGAGGGGAAACTGCATCATTATGAGCTACATATTCCTGGCACAGAGGGCTCACTATTAGGCTCTATTCCAGAAGACTGTTTGAGCATGCACTTTCTGAAAAATCTTATTTTTATTAGGCTCTTTCATTAGGTAGGTCCTTAGTTACACTGCAGGTGCAGAGATCAAGTAATTTGTCTGTAAGTCTATCACTAGTTCTCCTTGCTGTGGCATGGAACCCTCAGAGACTGGAATAAAACCCTTAATACCCCCATGAAAATGCATTATTTGTCTTATAATTCTTAAAATGTAACTCCTACTACATTACTGAGAGCAGTAAGGAAGTGACCAGGTACGAAATCATCAGAGTCTGTTCAATGAAGTGATATTTTTGTCCCAACTTTATTGCTCCTTATCAACAGGAAAAACAACAACTAATTAGCTTTTCTCAGAGATCAGAATGTCCACTTGTGCCCAAGCATGGCCTGAATGACATCCACCATCGCCTTGGAGGGGTAATTGGAGAAGGGTATGGAGGCAGAGCCATGAGAAGAACAGAGGTGTCCCTGCTTCGTGGTGGCTCAGTTCATGGTCACTTTGGGCCACTGAGCAGGAGTAGTGTGAGCTGAAGTGAGCCAATGCACAGCTCAGGAACAGGGTTGTTTCAAGGGTGGTTAATTCCTTTCTGAAGCCATGGAGCTGCCAGGAAAATTCTGTCTACTTAAAGTGAGTTGTTGTGGAGCCTCCGTACATGGGATGGCCATCATGTACTTCAAGAGGTCATAGAATCATAGAATTTTAGGGGTTGGAATGGAGCTTAGAGATCATCCAGTCCTAAACCCCTGCCCTGGGCAGGGACACCTCCCACCAGAGCAGGTTGCTCAAGGCTTTATCCAGCCTGGCTTTGAACACTGCCAGGGTTGGGGCATCCACTACTTCCCTGGGTAACCTGTTTCAGATGCTGAACTGCCTTTTGAATATGGTCTGACCCTGTAGACTTGCTCTTTGGACCCCAAGACAGTTCAGAGAAAGCCAAGAGCCTCTTTGTTTATCATTGTCACAATCTGCATCTTGTTTCAAACCTGTGTTTGTAGCCTGGGTGTTCTCCTGTTTGCATTGTGCCTATTACTGTGAGATGCAATTTATGGCTTGTGCTCTTCAAGTGTTTGACAGTTCTGGTTTATCTGCCCCAGGAGTTTTGTTTTTCCCCTGGAAATGATTAGGTGGTTGTGAATTGACTTGAGGAGCTATCAGAAGGAATAGGCAAAAGGAACATTAATGGTCTGTAGGAAACTCTGGAGACCTTTATCAACAGGTATTTCAGAAAGGCATTAGGGAAGTTATTGCTAAAGGAAACAACATGCAGAGCTATCAACTCAATTGCCACTGGACTCTAACCTAGCTGAAAAAGTCATGTATGACCCAAGTGTGTGTACATGTCCACGGCAGCAGCATGGCCAGGCAGCTCATGGCCTGCTTGGGCTGTGCAAATCTCCACTGAGAGGTCCTGGGTATGCAGGATTGTAGGATCAGAGGTGGAGGCTGCCTCTGCCTGCAGACATGAAACCAAAATTCCCAAAAAGCTGCAGTCACAACAGACTATGTAATACTGAACTGGGGCAGAGTGGCTGGAAAACTGCCCAGTGGACTTGGGGAGGATGGTCAACAGCTGGCTGAACATGAACCAGCAGTGTGCCCAGATGGCCAAGAAGGCCAATGGCATCCTGGCTTGTACCAGAAATAGCATGGCCAGTAGGACCAGGGCAGGGATAGTCCACCTGTACTCAGCACTGGTGAGGCTACACCTCAAATCCTATGTTCAGTACTGGGCCTCTCACTACAAAAAAGTGGTGGAGTGTGTCCAGAGAAGGGCAAGGGAGCTGGGGAAGAATCTGAAGCACAAATCTGATGATGAGAGGCTGAGGGTGCTGAGGGTGTTCAGCCTGGAGAAAAGGAGGCTCAGGGGGACCTTCTCTCTCTCTCTCCAACTACCTGGAAGGAGGTTGTAGCTAGGAGGGAGTCAGTCTCTTCTCCCAGGTAACAAGAAATATGATGAGAGGAAATGGCATCAGGTTGCATCAGGGGAGGTTTAGATTGGATATAAGGAAAAATTTCATCACCAAAAGGGTTGTCAAGCACTGGAACAGGCTGCCCAGGGTAGTGCTGGACTCGCCATCCCTGGAGGGATTTAAAAGACGTGTAGATGTGGCATTTAGGGATGTGGCTTAGTGGTGGCCTTGGCAGTGCTAAATTAATGCTTGGATCTTAAAGGTCCTTCCCCACCCAAATTATTCTATGACTCCATGGATCAAAATGCTCCTAAGTGTTGGCTGCTCATGGCTGTGAGCATCCTGACCACAGCATAAGTACAGGAGACCCTTGTGTTGAATCAACAGGTAAGGAGATCCAGTCTTCCAGTGGACAAGAGTCTTAAGACAAGATGCAGACACCCAGCGCAGGTAGGGAATGGTCTGCCTGCCAGGCAGAGGTGGAAAAAGCTGAGGGGAGATTTGGCTGAGGGTTAGGAAATCCTGAAGGCAGAGGATAATCTGGATGCAGAATGGTCATTCACCAAATCCTGTAATAGAAGAACAAGGGGCACTAAATTGAAAACAGTAAGAGAGAGGTTTGAGATAGATAAAAGAAAGCACTTCTGGGCACGGCAGGTAGTGAACTTTGGGAACTTGCTGCCACAGGAGGAAAAGGAGATGAGACAAACTCCTGGAAACAGGTTTATAAGTAGAAGCTAAAAGCCCTGGTCAGGGCTGCACCCTCCAGCATCCCTGCCAAGACAGCTCAGGGAGCTGGGGAGGGCAGGATGGGTGGAAGCAGCCTGAGTCGGTCACTCTCCTGAAACACCATTTCCCACCGTGCCCATCAGTGACAGCATGCCAGGCTGGGCATCCCACTGGATGGAGCCATCCAGGGCATCCCGTTCACCAGGCTTTCTGGCATGAGCATTTCTGCTGCAGCGCACACATGCCAGCTTGGCGTGATTCCCATGCCAGGCGTGCAAAGGCCATCACCCTGCAGCTTCTTCTGCATCAAGGGGCAACAGCACAGCTGCTGGGGTGGTGTTCACCCCCATCCTCGGGGCAGGGGCTCTGCCATCCCCCTGCTCTCCATCCTTCCCATGCTGTTCTGAGCCCCAGCCATGGCAGCTGCCCGGAGAGTACCTCGCCGCCACGGCATAAGACGCATGGATCAATTAACTCAGTTGCTGGGTTTCGCTTTTGAATCAATTAACTGGAACTGAAATTAACTAAAAATATCCTTTGCTTATTAACAGACCGAACTAATTGCAATAAAAGGTAGAAGAAAAAAAAAGAGAAACACAGAGACGCTATTTGTCACAGTGAATCTCTGCCCTTATCTTGATTGCAAATATTCCTCATTTACTGGGTGTACTAATGACTCCACAACCTCCAAATTGGTAGTGTCATCCCACGATGAGGCAGCTGTGTTTCCCACCATCTCCAGCACATCCCAGCTCTGCAGAGCCAGGATGGGGCCTGTCCAAGACCTCTTGTATCCACCAAGCCTCCTGCCCCGGCTGCTCCGCAGGGCCTGGCAGCGTGCAGCCCTCTTTGTCTCGCCTTCCTTCCCTTTGTTTCTGCCTCCAGTTCTTTGTTTGCCTGGTTTTTCCCTTTTTTTGTTGTTTGCATCCATCATTTCTCTGTTGGCCACTCCATTCTCTTTCCTTCTTTTTGCATACCCCACCATCTCCCAGGGATTTCCCTCCATCCCCCTAGCCCTTTCTCCCCATTTCCACCATCCTCTTCCCTTTCCCTCTGTCCGCAGTGCTATCCCACTCCTTCCCTCTGTCTTCCCAGCTGCAATTAGAGCTAATCAGATACCTGAGCAGCTCTGCAAAGCTATTAGTGGCTTCTCACTCATCCCGGGGGAGGTGAGCAAAGCTGGACAATTAGGCATTTCCATGCAGTCCCCAGTTTGGTAAACACAATAACCAACGTGAGGCGATGGGCACATCTCTGCCACCAGTGTGACCACACTGGCTGTGGCCTGCTGAGCATCCCTGGTGTGTCCCACTGTGGGATCCAACACATGGGGTGCTCCCAGGGAGCACACTTGGCCATGCTCCTCCTGCCCCTGTGCCTGCCCTCGCCCCAGATCACCCCGTTTTAGGAGCCTGGGGGGTGATTTTGGTGGGGGCACAGCCTCTGTGGCAGGGCCAATGTGCAGGTTTTGTTGCAGAGAATTTCCCCGCTCGCTTCGCAGCCCAGCGCACCCCTCCTGCTGCTGGATCTATGAGCTGTGTGTGTGTTTTGTAATTAAGCAGTTAATTGCACTGGAGTTCTTGATTAGCTTTGGGGGATGGTAATGTTCTAGCAGGATGAGATGTTGTGTACAGTTCAGAATCATTTACAGAAATTGGAGCTAATTTTGCTGTCTGTGCTTATTACTGCATTAATTTAATTTGGGTTGCTTTTAGCTCATTAACACATCTAATTAATTCGTTGACATCACTATTAAGATGTCTCTTTGAAATTGGCGTCTCCAGATAATCAGGATGGAAGAGGCTGACAGATCAGGCGCGAAGCTGACTGGGAAAATGGGGAAGGGAAAAAAAAAGGGACGACTAATGAATTTTCCATCAGAATCGCACGGTTTGTCAGAGTTGGTATCAGAGAGGCAGAGACAGAGCTGGGGAGACAGAGAAAGGGCACAAGAGAGGCAGCAGTGGTAAAGAGAGACTAGTTCTTTCAAAAATATTATATTTGTTAGGAGAGCAAGCAAGACGCGTGAGAGGACAATAAATATTCTTTAGTGACTCGACATCAAGGCTGCATATTTCTTAGTTAATTTTCCTCTCTCCCTGGTTTTCCATTGTGGCCTTTTGACTGTTTTCAATTTTTTCTGCACAGCAAATGATTTTATTCTCCCAGTGCTGAGGGCCTTGATGGCCTGATTGGGCTGGGGCCATGTGATGCCCCTTCTGCCTCCACGGGTCCTGCTCTGCCAGGCATGGGGAGAGGCTGTGGGGATAGGAGACCCTCCATGCTCTGTGCTGCAGTGAGTGTGGGGTTTAGGGGGTGGATGGACAATTGCAAGCAATTAAGTTACAGTGGTTTAATGAGTCTGCACATATCAGCAGAGCCTCAGTATCTGGCTGTGTGCTGGCCTGGCTGCATTTGTGAAGTAAAACAGCTTAGCTTAAGCCTACCTTCACGGTGGTTGTAGCCACCAGAAGGGACGTGTACAATGGATTTGGAGGGGTGGTTGTGGCTTGCTGGATTGGAAGGAAAGTCACAGAAAGACTTTCCCAGGAACTGCTGGACCTGTATTTGGGCAGGAGCCCCAGAGCAGAGGTGGCTGTGTGGCAGCCCATCTGCCACCCTGACTCTGTGAGAATGTAAAAACACCCTGCATGGCATTCACTGATGACATCGAAGCGGGAGCCTGGGACACTGCTGGAGGCTGGGAAATCATCAGCATGGGGGCAAATGTGAGCAAAAGGAGGTTGGTAGCAAGGAAGCAAATAATGCCTTCCCCAGGCAAGAGCTGTTGCCCTTGTTCAGGACATGCCCATTTAGGGGTGCAACCATGAAGATGGTGAAGGTGTCCTGAGGCCAGGTGGTGGCAGAGCTTGGAGAATGTCACTTGGCAGGGTTGGAGTTAGGTGGGCTGCAAGAGAGCAGGGTGGGAAGAACTGACACTGACCTTGCTCCCTGACACAGGTTGATAAGAATGCAGCACAGGCCTAAAATGTTCCAGAAGAGCTGCGTTTCGGGCTCCAGGACACCAGTTTGGGAGGCAGATGAATAAGGGAAGGGGTTGGAAGGCACAGCTTGCTAAAGGCACACAAGGAGGAGGGTGGGTGGAAGATTTGGAGGGAGGCCAGAAATATCACAGCCAGAATAAAAGCAGAAAGGAACAGGGAGGTTCTTGTGGAAGAAATGAGAACTGGGGAGTCCTGGTATTAGAAATACTCACTTAAAGGTGAGGCAACACTTGAGGAGCAGATGGGGAAACACCAGACAGGGACCCTTTCCTTTCTCTTTAGCCCCTGTGATGTCCACCTCTGGAAGGCACTGAGCCTACAAACACATCCTTCTGCACACAGCCAAGTTCTCCATCCTCTTGGGTTTTCACTGTTTTCAGATTATTTCCAGATTTGCTCCAGATTTGCCCAGAAAGGCCTGATTAGCTTGGTGGTGAGCTAGGAACTGAAAGCCTGAGTATGGCCATGCTGTTATAGTGGGAAGATCTCCCTTCCTTCAGCTCCAGACACATTGTCCCAAAACCATGAGCTCCTGGACACAAGGGGAGGAGGAAGAAGACACAGGTTTGTTTTGAGGTTGATTATGGTTTTCTCCTGTAGATAACCCCCATCCAACTGCAGAAGACACAACCTCTTTCTGTTCAACATTCCTTCTAACAGGTGGAATAAAACCAGTAGAAAACAGCCCAAAAACCACTTCACACATGGTTTTAGCCTTCTTAGATTCACAAAAACCTCAGGGTTTCAAACTGCATATGCAGACCCCTCCACATACAATTTGTGTTGACTGACAGCAAACCAGCTTTTCTCACTTACCTTCCACAACCCTTGATGGTTCCCTCTGGAGTCTGTGGGCAAACACATTGGAACCACCAATCAATCCAGTTAACTCAGCACACTTCCAACTGTCTACTGGATGTGCCAGTCAACATGCTTGTTTCTGGAAGCATTTTCAGTGGAGTTAGTAACATTATCTGGATGACAAACATAATGCATCCTTCCCACCACTCCTGCCCACCTCCCAAGGGAAATGCAATGTGGATGGAGGCAATAGAAGGAGCATTTTCACTGGGAATAGCTGTCCTGCAGAAAGGCTTTTGTCAAATGGCTTTGAACTAATTGATTTTAAGAGAGAAGAAACTCTCAAGTTGCAGTAGGAAGGCTGTTGTGGAGGGAAAGGATTTTTAAAGGGTCTGTGCACGGCACCTGATTCCATGGGTGGGCCTGGAAGGGTCTGAGATCAGTGCACTGCCCCATTCACAGAACCCAGGCAGCACCATGCCCCTCACTCCAGAGTCATCCCTGTCCTCATCAGATTCATTGTCTGTGTGCCCTCTCAGGCTGGAAAAGCCAAATGGAGAAAGCAATTTATGCTTTACAGCAATTACAATCCTTGCTGAGGGTGAGAGGCTGGGGGAGATTGTAGGCAGGAGGGCTGGACCCTGGGAGAGGAGGTTCCAAGGTCACTCCAGACTGCACCAAGTGGTGGTGAGGGGTTTCAGAGATGAAATTTCCTTCATTACTTTCTTTGCTTTGCTCAAACCTCACTTGGGAGAAGCTGCTGGTGTTGGATGGAGGTGAAGGAGACCCCAAACCTTCCCATTACAGAAATATAGGTAGTCGAGCTCAGTGTTGTGCACCATAGGTTGGGTATGGGCAGACTGTGTACTTTGGCCAGGGTTGTCAGCCTAAGAAACATGTGCCACATGTAGGCACCTACCTGGTTTTCAAAGGTATCAAACCACATTGAGGCCAAATTATAAAGGAAGACTGGTTTCAGGAGCCTCTTTTCTGGCAGTCCTTGTTTGCCCCACTGCCATCAAGCTGAAACACCTAGGCTGGTGGCACCACTGGAGCTGGTATCTGTTTTTCTTCCCACACAGAGATCAAATCCTCCTTTCAGCCCACCCCAAAAGAGAGAAGCCCAGCATCACACTGAAAAGCCATAGGAGTTAATTGCATTGCCTTCCTGGGATTCCTTGTCCAAGAGTGGTGCTAAAATGTATCATGTTTGTAGGTTTCTTCTCCTACCTGTGATTTAAGAGGGGAAAAAAATCCACAAGAGTATCCCCACACCCCCAATCTAACAAATAGACCCAAGCAAGTCTTTCTCCCCTGCATCACAAAGCTCCCTGTGAGGAGCACAGGGCAATTTACTCCAACACTGAGCTGCAGTTTCCACCTGGGGAGGAGAAGTTTGCTCAAATTTCTATTCAATTTCATTCAAGGGAAGAATATTAGAAACTCCACTCTTTAGCACTTCATTAAACACTTTAGTTTAATAGCATCCTCCAGGGAATCCCAATCTGGACCACGTGAGCCAGGAGTAAACAGCTGCATCAATTAACCCCATAATCTCAAGGGTGCTATTAGAAGGTGAGATACCCTTAGAAAGTGCATATGCCTGCAATTAGGCTTAAAATACTGAAGTGTCAATAGCCTTAGTTATTTGTGCTCTCTGCTATTGATCTTGCTTATGTTTTCTACATTAAGCAGTCTTTCTTACTTTATCAATAAATTAAATGCTCTTTAGATTTATTCACTTTTTCTATTACGAGGTGCAAACTCCGGAGCTCCTGAGCTGCTGGCTTGGCTCTATCTGAGTTGAGGGCCTCCAGTCCTCTTTGTTGGTGGCTCCATCTTGCTTTTGTTTCAGGAGTTGGGGAAAGCAGCAGTGGGAAAAGAAATGCAAGAGCTGCTGGCTTGGGTTGACCATTAGCAGAGCTCCAGCAGGGGAGAGGAGACATTTGAGGTGGATTTGCTGGATATGACACTTCATGCAAAGTGCATATGGGAGTGCATCAAGGCTGGGATCCTGCTGCAGGGTAAGTGCTGTGCTGAGGGTTGAGCACACTGAGCAAAGCAACAGCTCTTGCCAAGGGCTGGTGGCATCATATGCTGAAAATATCTAGTGTCCTTTTCATTCTTTAAGTTCTTCAGTTGCATTTTTGGTGTTTCCAACATCTGCCTTTCTGTAAGGAAATTGGGCAAGATGTGGCACTTAGGGACATGGCTTAGTTGTAGACTTGGCATTGTTAGGTTAACAGTTGGACTCAATGATCTTTTCCAGCATAAATGATTTTGTGATTAATTTCATGGTCAACAATTCTGGAGGCAAATTGGTTTTGCTTTGGTCATCCTGTTTTTTTTTGTGTTATGCTTAATGAGTGTTGTGGTGTTTCATGAGGAGTGTGCTCGGGGAAAAAAAAAAAAAAGGAAAACTTAGGACATTTAAAATAACAGTCTCTCAGATAGTTTGCATTGTTTGGTGTGCTGTTCCCTGCCCGTCTGGTGTGTATCAGTGCATGCAGAGCTTTATTTTTACCCAGGCGTTCCTGACCGGAGGGAGGCTGCCAGGCCCTTGTTGTTGCAATTAAACCATGTGCTACTTTCCATAACTCATTAGCCCTTTAGTTTCTGGATTAATTCAATGTGCAAATAATGTCACAAATTGAATATTAGTAGACTTCTATTGAGGATTAAGCGGCAGTAAAAGCATATCACTGTGTCTTCATTTTGCTTTGCACGACTGTGGTTTGTCCAGCGTAGCAAGTGGTTAGTTAACTATCTGATAGCTCACTGCCTCCTTTCCTGTACTGGTTTCTCATGGAATAGACCAGAAACTAGAAGAAAAAACCAACAACTGTGCATGTGAAAGTGGGGGTACACCAAAAGAATCACGGCACAGTGTTCAAACTCCTTTTTAAAGGAGATCTTTGCATGAGGATGGTCCCAGCTCTTCTACAGTTGCTCCAGCAAACATCCAGCAGCACTTGGATGGCAACAGCTCATGGTCACCTAATGGGCTGTACTTGTTCTGAGGTACACACTTCACCTGTGTCATAGCATGGATTTTGCAAAGTGTTTTATCACCTCCAATTCTTTTCAGACACACAGTTGGGATGGAATTTCTAAAAGCAGCCTGAGCATCCCTGTTGTTGCTCAGAAAAGCAAGGTTTGGAGGGGGTGCAATGTCTCATCCCAGTCAAAGATCTCTGTGAGGACCCTAACACCTGCCCACAAGGATGTAGTTTTGGGTTTGGGATCCAGGAGGGCAGCACCATCCTAACTTGAGTCCAAATCTTTAACTTCAGACATGTTGTTGGTGTTGGAGGATGAGGCTTCATGCCACGAGAACTTTCTGGGCATTGTGGAGCAAAATGGGTGCAGCTTTCTTTTAATGCACTGAAGTGGAGGCAAATTTCAATCTAATAATGTAAAGCAGCAATAACCATTATAATTAATTTATATAAAAGACATTATAAAATTACACTTGATGCATTTAAATCCCATCCAGGAGCAGTGCTCGTTTTCCAGTTAAGCTATGGGCTGTGCTAAGGCAGACGGGGAAAGAGGTATTTCAATATGTCTTATAATTTTATATTCTTTCTAATATCTCTCATGCTAATTTCATTATGCAACATAGTCAGCACAGTGATGTAATTATTGAAAAGTAATTTTGCAATAAATGGATTTAAATGTGTTCAAGTCCATTGTAAATTCAATCTCTTGGTAAAGGTGGATTGAACAGGCAGGAAAAAGGGAGCAGGGACGTTGCTGGGTGAAAACTGAGAAGTCCTGAGCATCCCAAGTCAAGCATCTGGTTACACCAACTAATAACATCCACTTCAGATGGAGACCACTCTCAGACCCAGTCTCCCTCTCTCTGAGCCCCCACAGCTGCTCCTTGCAGAGGGCACTTCCAACCTGCATGGTGAGGGAAATTTGGGACCAGTCAAGTCTCCTCCCAGAGCAAGGCATTGCCATTGCTGGCTGTCTGTGCTGCTCTCAGCAAAGTGGGTCCTGTGTGGGTGTCTTAGTCTGGATTAAGGGCTCAGTTACTGGGCAGGAACATAAAGATATTCTTCTGCATAAGACATGGGAGATGTGATTTCTATTCCTGGCTCTGTCAGAAACTTCCTGTGTGATACTGGGCAAGCAGTATATCATCTCTGTGCTTCCATTTCCTCATGTGCACAATAGGGATAAAGAGTGCTTCCCCAGCTCATCGGTGAAATTAATGTAACATATGTAAAGTGCATGTATATCCCCAGATGAAAGGTGCCATTGTAATAATATTCAAATTATTATGGAAAATAGATAAAGCGACCAACCCCTGCTAAATGATCGTCTAGCTTTTCACCAGATTCATGAGATCCACGCTAAATGTGATAAGAAAACTTCAGATGTCAAGTGGTTTAGAGTCAGCCTCTGCTCATGAAACGGAGCTGGCTGTGCCTTTTAAGTGGAGGATGAGATAGCAAAGAATTTGGGGCTTGGAAAGTTCTTGCTGTGGTTAAGCTGCGCTGGTTTATTGGATAGCACCACTCATCTAATGGGGAAGGCTCAGAGATACATCACCTAATGTCCAAATCAGGACCCAGGAACCTTTCAGTGACACTGAAATCACAGTGATAAAGCAGGGCTGTTTGGGTTTTCTGACCTTAGTGACTGCATATAAATTTGGGATATCACAGAAAGGTCACATGTGGATGGCAGTGACGAAGGGGTGACTGGATGAATTGGCTTAGTAGGAATATACTTCACCCACAAGGCTTATGTTAAACTTCTACCTACAGGCAAAGGAAAGAGCTCTGGTAGAGCATTAGTAGATACTGCAGTGGGAGGATGTTCAGGTCTAAGTACCAGGATGTTGCTACCTCTTTCTTTGATGTCCTTTGTGCATCTCCCTTTCTCCCCAGCATCACTGCAAGGTGTCTTTGGACAGGACCAAGACTCTGCCATATAAGCAGTATCCATGTACTTGGCACTAGGGTTGTATCTGAGCAAGGCTGGTAGCACACAGACATTTGTGTGTTTTCTCTGAAACAAATGTACCTCCTGGAGTTCCCTTCCACTGGGAAGGAGGTGCTGGTTTGGCATCTCAAAGAGCCACGCTGGGGATTCCTGGAACCTGAGCTCACAGGAGATTTGACTCCAAAACTGCTGTGCCGGTCTCTTCTGGCACCATTGTATAGTTGTCCAGCACCAAATGCTCAATTATAGACAAAATTGAATTTACAATTTGCTTTTGGGCAATGTGTAAATTGGCCCTTCATTGATTATTAATGAAGTGCTAATTGCTCTTTGCAACCAATTTTTATGCAAATGCTATTAGTGCTATTTGCACAATCCTGCAATTTACAGTTTTACATTTGCAATGGCCTGGTGAAAAGATGTGAAAAGATGACAGCTTGTCCTAAAAGAAAACAAGAAGGGGAGGGGGGAGGCAACTGCAAAACTTGCAAAACTTGGACTAGCAAAATAACACAATTAGGAATGAGAAAGCATAAAAAACCCCAAACCAACAAAACGTGAACAAACAAACTCTCTCTCTTTATTGATTGTTACAGATTCAGCGTTGACAGGGGTTGTTCTGAATGTAACAGGATCCCATGGCAGATGTAAACCAGACTCCAGGCATTTGCTGTGTGTTTCACCGAGGAGGTCAGTGTATGAATTTGCCTGTGAAAACATTGAGGCGAGGCTGCCAGCATTACCCATTCAAGAACCGGGTGCTTTTCTCGGTGACAAATGACGTGGTGTTAGTTTGTGAATCGAGTGTGGGCAGCTGCTGAGCTGCTTTGGCTCTGAGCTCCTCTCCGAGGTAACACCTCTCCCCTGCGTGGGGCCAGAACTGAGCTCTCCCCATCATCTGCCCATGGCTGGTGTGAACCCACTGCCCTCCTGCCCTTCTCTGCCATCACACCAGGCATCTTTAGACCTCCCTTTGCTTCTGCATCAGGGCAGCATCTTGTAGACTGTGCAGGGA
The DNA here is from genome assembly GCF_000695815.1 of Acanthisitta chloris. Classification (NCBI taxonomy): domain Eukaryota; kingdom Metazoa; phylum Chordata; class Aves; order Passeriformes; family Acanthisittidae; genus Acanthisitta; species Acanthisitta chloris. The sequence continues at coordinate 79,764 of NW_008653750.1, read as the reverse complement.
GTGATGTTTTGGCTGGGTCCTGTGAGATGGGAGTGCTGCAGCTCTCACTTTGCCAGTGGAGAATGAGGGTTTCCAGTAAGGACTTGTTTGCAGCTCCAGTTTCCTTAGAGGCTCTTAGATGTTTCCATAGAGGTTGCTACCTGCTCTGAGGCTTCACAGAAAGTACAAAGTGGAGTAAAAAGTCAGATTCAGCTCCAAGCTATTCCCTGATTGCTTCTCCTCTATCAGACAGACTTTTCAGTGAACTTCACTGAAGGTGTTTGGGACAGCAGAGCAGCCTCATCTAGGGCCAGGGGACAGATATTGCTGGTGGCACAGAGTTTGCTGAGTCCCTAACAGACTGGGTAGGAGCAGACGGTCATCATTACGACCCAGAGGAGGAGGAAGCAAATGGATCACTGCACAGGTGTGTTACCCTCATCCAGATAGCTCTAAGGGCATAGAATCACAGAATGATTTTGGGTGATACTAGACATCATCTAGTTTCAACCTCTCTGCCATGGACAGTGACACCTTCTCTAGATCAGGTTGCTCTGAGCCCCATCCAACCTGGTCTTGAACACTTCCAGGGATGGGGCAGCTACAGCTTCTCTGGGCAACCTGTGTGTCTCACCACCCTTTGACTGAAGTTTCTTCCTAATATGTAATCTAAACCTGCCCTCTGGCCATTTGAAACCATTCCCCTTTGTCTTAGCCCTACCTCCCCTTGTCCAAAGTCCCTCTGTTGCCAGACCTGCTTTAGGTACTGGGATCAGCAGCACTTGGTCCATACCCCAGGTTCATGGCAGAGCGTTTGATGCCAGCAAAGATCTCTGTTCTCCCCCTTCACCATGAGCAGCTGCCCCTCACAGGGCTTTCCCATGGTGCTGCCCAGGCTAACACTTGCTGCCTGCTCTCTATCCTCAGACAGCGGCACTGGAACTGTGCTACAGACGCAGGGATCGCTGTCGGCTGCCTCGCTCCTACCAGCAGCACAGGAAGATTTCCTCTTGCTTTGATTACAGCACAGGTTGTTTCTCAGTGGGATGCTGCTCCTAGCTGTTCCTGGCATGGTGACTGCTAGTGCAGGAACACGAGGGTGCTGGGAAAGCTGCAGGTTTGGAGGACAGCTGGAGCCAGCGGCTGTTTCCCCCGTGGAGCACCATGCTGTGAGGCTCTGCACAGACACACAGTGGCACTCTTTTCCAGAGCACCATGCCTGGCACCCGTGGGAGCCTGTCCCCATGCCAGAGCCTGTCCCTGAGCTCTCTATCAGTGTAAAGCACCCTGATGCTCTCCCAGCCCTGCTCACCCTGCTGCATGCCCCACTCTGTCCCCCCTGCACACCCTGCTCTGGCCACCCTGGCTGCTGACCCTCCAGCTCCAAGTTGGTGTGATTCAGGTGTTTTGCTGAACATCGTGGTCAGAGACCTGCAGCTACCTGAGCCATCCCAGTGCTCAGCCCTAGGTCTGATGTTTTAAGGCTGCTCAGAGCACGATGCATGTGCCTGTACATCATCCATGTTTTGTGGATAGACCAGCTAGGAAATAGTTTACAGGGGAGTATAATCTTACTTTTGAATCCAAGGAGGACTGTTTGGATATGACTTGGAAGTACTGTTGGTTTGTTTTGGTTTTTTAGAGGATATAATCTGTTTTTTTTCAGAGTAGATGTGGCCCTAATATGGATGAGGACCCAGATGTGACAACTGAGGGTTCAGGAGATGGAAATGCAACCAAACGCCAGAGGTAACAGTAACCCAGTCATCTCTCCCCAAAATTCCCTGCTTGGTGCCTGGAGTAAAATATACATTGTGCCCAGGAAAGAGCTTTTTCAGCCTAGAAAAACCCAAGGAAATGAGCTTGGCCTTGGCCCAAGGTGATGGATGGTGTTGGACACATCTCCTGGTCCTTTAAAATGGGTGCAAAAACACTCACAGCCCCCCAGGAGCAATGCTGTGAGGGCAAACAGCCTGCAGACAGCCCACTGAGACCACCCAAAAGACAGGGACCTGTGCCACTGTCCCCACTCCAGGAGAAAGGGGGTTGCAACTCCCATTTAAATAATTGTTGCCAGGGTTTCAGAAGAGACTCACTGGTCTCTGAGACAGGATCCCTTGTTAGCAGGGGACTATCTGGGGACACCCTCTGCCCCATGTTGCCAAGGCACCTTTACCAGAGGGACTTTCTGCACTTCTTCTGCTCTTGTCTCTTGCCTTTTGTTTTCCAAAACACACACCCTGGCTCGGCAGAGTCCCTCTGTGCACCTCTGCTCTGTGGGTGCATGTGGGGTACATGTGTGCAGGGCTGTCTGCACCCCAAAAGGGCTCTGCTCTGCCACAGCAGTCAGGCTCCTGGGTCTCTGCTCTTTGTTTTAACAGAGATGGGGGAGAGGAGGTATTGCTGGACCACTGAGGATCTTGCGGGTCAGTCCATGCCACTTTGTCACCAGGATATCATCTGCACCTTGAGGTCCCAGCAAGGCAGATCAGTGTTGGGCTTCTCTCAGCCCAGGTGGGCACCTTGAGGAAGGGCAAATGTAGGATAGTGAGACAAACAGGAGAATAAACTTGCTTAAACAGTTTTAGCTTTCAGATTCCCTCCAGGCTTAAAGTATGAATTATTTTTCAGAATTTTCTTCTATTTTCTTTCCAACATCTGGTTTAGAAGGCTGTTCTATCAATGAAATAGGACTGAAGTTGTGATTTCCTCCATTCCTTGGCAGTGGCTGTCTGGCATCAGCAGTGGCAGTCTGGGCTAGGCTTGTTCAATTCATCTTTAGTGTCCAGGCAGCACAGGGAGGTTCAGAAGATGAAAGAGGAAACCTCTTCTCCCATATAAGAACACTTCCCTCCATGTGCTGCTTGGTTTTGGTGTCCATAAGAAAATCCCTCCTCTACATGGCAAACAAAACCCAAGAAGAAATCATGAGCCTTCTATTTTGGGACCGACACCCTAACAGAACTTAATTTTTAAATCCCCCAAATTTAAGGAATATATATTTTAAATATGATGTTATAAAAATGTAGTAAATATTTAATTTTATTTTTATTAAATCCTAAATTGATGATGGCTGACACTTTATTAAAGTGTCAAAGTGAGTGTTCCGACATTCTAATTACTTATTCTAACAAGGAGGCAGCCTCGTCAGGGGCGGCGTGCGCTGGCGTGCGCAGGCGAGGGGAAGCTCCTGTTAAGTAACACCTATTAAACTATCATTTGCACCTAGAGGCATCTCATTAATATCTCAACTGGTGAGACTGTGCTGCCAGTGCCTACCTGACCTGGGGCATTGACAGGAGAAATGGCTCCGGGAGTCCTTTCCTCGCTCCAGGCTCTCCTGTACAAATAATTCCTATAAAATTAATAACGACTATTCCACTTAATTGAATTCCTGATAAATGAAGATTCTCCCAGGCCCCTGTTAAAAGCATCCAAGAGATGCAGGAGGAGTGCTGCACCGCAGTCTGGGGACAGTTTTGTTCTTCCCCTCTCTCCTGTCATTGATCCCTTTGTCTCTCCGAGCCTCTTCCCACCCTATTCATCTCTCCTGCTGCTCCCTCCTTGTCACTCTTTTCCTTCCCTTCCTGACCATGTCTTCTCTCTTCTGCAGCAGTTTCCTTTCTGATCTCCCATTTGACTCCTGCTGCTCTGGGTCTACCTTTGCAGCTACCTATCTCAACGTCTAATTTTCCTTCTGGAGTCTTCTTCTCTCCCTTCTTCTTCTTCTTCCATCTTTCTTTCCCTTTCATCCATCTCCCATTTGGCTCTTCACCTCACCAATAAGAGCCATTTCTCTCAGGTTTCCTTCCAGGCATTGAAAAGGTCATCTTAGAGGAATCTCCTCACTGGTGTGAGATCTCTGTTGGATGAAGCTCTGGCATTTCACTTTCAGAGCTGTCCAGTCACCAGAAAGATCTAAACTCCCCCAAAGTGGAGTCTGCCATCCTCAAAAATCTTATGGAACATACATGAATCACACCTTCCCCATGGATGGAGAGATACCTGTGTGGTGAGGAGATTGTCCTTAAGAGAGAGTTTGTACAGCTAACTCTTGGATGCCAAATCATTACAAGAGAGGTGATGGGCTCTGTGAGGGACATGTTGGAGTTTGAGGGCTTTCTGTTGCACTGCAGGGCTGCCTTTAATGTCATTTACTCTGCCTCTGACAGTAAAGGGGCTGCCGTGTTGCCCTTGCCCTGTGCAGCTGCACTACTAGCATTGAGGTTTGGTCATCAGTTGTTGGGGTTTTCTTTTGTCGTTCCTTTAACAAATATAAAAATAACCACTAAAAATTCCATTTGATTATTATTTTATTCCAATTAGAAAAACAAACTAGAAACTACACTTAATATTAAAAACACCGACTCAAGATTCAAAGCAAGCAACTTAAAAATAAATAAATACATAATGGAAAAAAATATCATTAAATAACACATGAATAACAAGTAATGGGATTTTAATCTTCTTGCTAGGAGAGGCTACTTCTTCAGCACTAAAGGTGACTCACAAGCAGCATCACTCTGGGAAAGTTAAAAGTGATAATTCGACAGGACTCAAGGATTGTGTGGGGCTCAAAGGGATAAAACAGCCTTGCAGGGGGCTCTCCTTCCTCTGTCTCAGTGATGAATGAAACTGGAAAGCCAGATCAGTTCAGAGCTGCTGCAAAATAAAAGATGATCACATCCTCATGAACACCCAGGCAGGCTGGAAATCACTGCTCCACGATGCTGAAAGCTGAACACTCTTCAAAAGGAGGCTCAGCATTTTTACGGATAACTATATTCAGAGCTGAAGGAATTATTTTATATGTGTGTGTGTGTGTGTGTGTGTGTATGTGTGTGTGTGTGTGTGTGTAAATTGAAGGACATAACAACACCATGTGGAGGGGTCTGAAGAGCATCTCTGTGTGCCAGCACCAGGACTTGGCAAACCATCAAAGATAATTTCTCTCAAAACAGGGTTTCTTCCACCAACTTCTGCTGCCTCCAGTGGTGGAGCTGAGATGGAGCCTAAGACCTCTGGAGCACCTGGAAGTGGGGCTCTTGTGCCCAGAGTTTGTACTCAAGTAGTATGTTCTTGTTCACATACTTCTGTGGAGACATCCAGAATAGAGTGAGGTGGAAATGGGAAAGGAAGAGAATAAGTCAGGGAAGGAAAAGTTTGGTCTTACAAGTAGCAACTAGGAAAGCAAGGGAGGAAGGAGAAATCTGAAAGAAAGGAGAAACAGGTGAAGAAGGAAAAGGATTTAATTCTACAGGAGGAGGATGTCAGGGGACAGTTCTAACACATGAGAACCTCCCACTGAAGTCAACCTGCAGTCACATGGGGCAAGTCGTTGGCAATGGAGCAAACAAAGCAGAAAAACTGATTCTTTTGATTAAATTGGTGTTTGACACTGAGCTGGAGGGTGAGCTAGGAAACCAGCAACAGGCAAATAGGAACTGTGAAGAAGGGGTGCAGGAAATAAGAAAAACTTTGTGCAAGCAAAGGAGCAGTGTAGAGAGAACACTTAGAGGGCCTGATCAAACTGTATGTGTAGGCTGGTTTACACATTTTAGTCTAAAAGAGGAGACAACCAAAAGTGGTGAAGACTTGAAGAAGAGGTACCTCCTGGTGAGTTTGCTTCACGTGCAGAGAGGACAGGCAGGTGTGGCAGGAGCAGGGACCTCACTGCTCTACAGCAGGCACTGTGCTGCCCTCCCCATCTCACAGCTGGTCATTGCTATGGTATAATTTAAGGCAGAACTTGGCCTTTCTTACATATTTCACTTACTCCCTTGATTTTAATTGATCCTGTTATGGGCATTTCAACCGTTTCATGAGCCTGTGGTGCCTGGTTTCCCAGGTCAGAGGGAGGTGAGCACTGTTCCTCTGCCAGAGGGGAAGGGAGTGTTGCCTGTGCATAAGCTTTGGGATGGAGAGAGGTATGTGAGTCATTGTTGAACATGGGTACTCCTTGTAATATTCCTACTTTGCTTTGCCTGCCTTCATTCACTCTCTGTTTCCCTCCACCATCCCTCTTTTTATCTCTGCTCGGAGAGTTAATTTCTTTATACTCATGGTTTTTGCAGGAGCATACTCTGCTCTCATTTGCATTTAGCTCTGACATCATCACGGCTAGGATGCTAACAGGGGATCAATGTGCCCCTTGGCCAGAGGGTTGAGCTTGGGGTGTTTCAGGATGCTGGGTCTCTCTATCCCCATCATACAGGCAGAGTCCCCAGGGCTGGCACAGGGTTTGGGCAGCAGGGTGCTGCAGGCTGGGGGTGCAGGACAGGGATGCCATCCCCAGGAGTGGGCAGCCAGGTGCTTGCCTCACTCCTTGCGTGGTGGTGGATGGGCCAGGCTGGTCAGAGGTACAGCTGCCCAGCCTCAGATCAATGTTTATTTTCCAGGCTGAAAGGAAGCTTGTGATCCCAAAGCCCTCTGTGTTTAGCCAGACCTCTCATTCACTTGCAGAGGAAACCCATGTCAGCCGCTCCCCTTTGTCTCCCCTGAGCTATTGCTTTGAATCTGAAAGGATTGGGTGCAGATTTCAAGGGATGTTCAGACAAAGGCTGTTTGAACAGCACTTGTGTAAATAATCCATGAAAAACTCTTTGAATAACCTCAATGAAATTTTCTCTGAATTTGCTATTCTTTTTCTCCAGCGGCAGAAAGAAGTGGAAGTCAGGAAAGGGAGGAGAGTCGGTGGAAGGGAGGGAGAGAGGGAGGAAAGGGGTGGGAGAAGCACTGACACTTTTTTCTCTCTGCCAACTTCTCTCAATGCCAAGAAGTAGCTTGGCTTAGAAAAAAAAAAATCTCTTTGTTATTTTCACAGCTTTAGGAATAATCTCAGGCGGGACCTCCATGTCCTTAAACTTCTCCATACATTAAATGTAAGGGGACACCCTTGTGTTTCTCACAGCAAGGGTAATGTCGAGCCAGTTAATTATTAGCCGTATGGTTTAATGTTCACTTGCTGTACATATGTACCAAACAATTCCCTTTTAGCATCTCGTTTAGTTTGCATTAAAATGGAGATAATTGTTTTGATGCCAAATGTTCCCGGCCCTCCTCCCCCATCCCTCTTCATACAATTTAGACAAATTACAGCCTCAAACAAGAGGGACAAAAACTCTTTGATTTGGTTCCTTTTGAAGACAGCCAAATTGAATCCCGAGCTGTGTTTGGGGACACCTCAGGCCGGACCGGGAGAGGAGAGGAGAGGGACGGGGGGACCTGGGATGGGACCGGGAGGCTGTGGCCGCCCCGGGAAGGAGCTGAGGCTTTTTCGGGAGCCGCTTCAGTGGATGTCCAGGAGATGGAGCAGTGTTGCTGTGGCCTCTGCCGCCGGTGCCCCTAACGAGCCAGTCTGTCTGAACTCGGAATGAATTTTGTTCCCTTTTCATCACTCTCTGATGTCCAGCTGCTCCTGTCAACACCTTCTTATAGCATGTAATTCATCGCTCAGAGTGACAGCTGGGGCCGTGGGGCTGGGACCAGCTCCTCCTGCCATCGGCTGCACCCACAGAGGGTCCCTGGCCAGGGCAGGGGCTTCCCTCGCCCCTTCCTGCACCTGGGGCTCGCAGCTCTCCAAAGGATTCCCCGGACAACCCGGGAGCAGTTCTGCTCGCCCTGTCCCCTCCTGCTCCCACTGGGGAACCTCTGCTGGGGGCTTTGGGGGTCCCTTCCAGACCCTCTCCCCTGTGGGTGCTGTGGGGGAGGCTGAGGGAGGCAGTGCTGTGAGGAGGGAGGTTGGCAGAGGCTGTGCCGGCTGCTCCTGCGGGATGCAATGCCACCTGGACTGCAAACACCCAGCCCTTTTATTCCTGGGGTTTGGCTTATTTTGACTGTAGGGCAAAGCAGGAGCAACCCTGTCCCCAGATTTATGGGCTTGCACCCTCACGACGAACAGTGGCTGTCACCTCATGCATCCCCAAGGTTCATCTAACAGGGAGATGGTTTACTAATGCCACTGTGCACAAAAACGTGACTCCCTTTTGTACCAGTCTCCTGACTGAAATGCCCTCTCCCCTTCAGTCTACCAGCCAGTTTCTAATAATTATCTTTTAACTCAGCACTTCTGCCTTCAATTCTCCCCCCGTACCTTCCTGCCTTCCCATAATTTATTCTATATTTCACCCATTTCTTGTCCTCATTTATAATTCTTCTTTATTTTATTACTTTGCATAATTTCCTTTTAGGATTTGTCATAAAATAAATTCTGCCACCTCTGTCTTCTCATTTCTGCTCTCAAGTGTCAGTGTGCTCTCTCCTGAAGCAGTTTCCAATGCCTCCCAAGCCCCTGTGCTGGAGTTACCCCGATCTTGGAGGATCTGGGGAGGCATTGAAAGTGACCTCAATTTCAGAAGGGCCTTTCCAAATGAATCAGCACCCTGAGCAACATCAGGAGAGAAGAACCTGAGCATAAATCCAGAGTGAACCCCCAGCCAGGTTCTTTTGCTATGGTGAAATGCTGACATGGGCATTATCATCATCACGACTGACCAAATCTGAGTTAAAAACACTGATGACTAAGTGAAAAAGGAGGCTGAGGAGCAAAACTGCTGGCATACTGATGTCCAATTTGTCCTGGAAAGTAGGAAATCACATTGGGAAACTAAGGCACAGAGCTCTAATCCAGATCCTCCAAGATGTGAGATGCTTGGCTGTCTTTGAAACCAAAGGGGCAGAGACATCTGACATTTTGGATCGTTTGCATCTCATTCAGCTGTTCAAGGTCACACAGAACACTTGCAGAAAGGTGATACAGAAAACTGAATGCAAATTTTCTGTGCTTCATTCCAGAATATGAATCTTTTAGCTGAAATGTGGCCCAGCATAAGGAAGAGAACAGGACTTGGATGAGCTGCTCTGTTTCAGTGCACTCCATCTCCAAGGAAAATAGAAACTGTGTGGACCTGGAGTCCATACACTGTTGTCTGTTGGTACATTTCCTGGAGGAGAAGGTGGACCTACCACATCCATGGAGCAGCCCCAGAAACATGAATTTCCAGTAACATCCATGGAATAGCAACTTGAAATTTGCTCAACAACTTTTATGCAGGATGGAGGACTTGGGAAGATTATAGGAATATTGACTAATGAATGGTCCTTACTGCCCAGATACAGGGAGCTGCCAGAACATGAACTTTACCCTTGAAAAGTCCTTTTCAGGAAGCATCCAGGAAGGACAACCTCTACAAAAGGCAGTAAAAATGAGATCTGGATTTGGAGGAGGTTGCGTTCAACAGAGATAAAATACAATCAACCACCAACCCAGATAATGTGGGTCCCTCCTTTTCCCCTGTAGACATGAAGGAATACCATTCCAGCACATCCGCAAAGTTTG
>NW_008653750.1:54779-70430 GCF_000695815.1 Acanthisitta chloris | reverse complement strand
TGGAGGTGCCTATGCAGGGAACCAGGAATCTGTGGTTCATTTCATTTTTAAGTAGTGTCCTGATAGAAGACTATAGACTCTGTGCCCAAAATCTGTAGTGGTTTCCCCACTGCAGGCATCTTATCTGCATTGAAAACATCCTGTGCTAAGGTCCATGAACCCTTTTGAAGGCTCTTTTTGAATGAACCCAGCCCTTTGTGTGTGAGAACCACGTGGTCTCATTTGCCATCCCCTTGATTTTTAAGATTCTCCTGGATTTGAAGCTCACAGTAAAACTCATGAGACCAAAACCTCAGAGGGATCAGATGGAAAACATCCTCCTGGTTCTCTGTGCTGGATGAAAACCACCAGCTTCATCTTCCTGACACGTTTTGTTTTGTTTGGGGTTGGTTTTTTTGCCTAGTATGGAGAAATCCCTGTGTGGTTTGGGTTTGCGAGAAGGATTTTCCCTTCATGCGCTGCCACAACCACTGAGATCAGCTGAGGCACTCGAGTGAATGGATCCTGGATGTAATTGTCTGAGGGCTGGTGCCAGGTTTTTTCCAAAGAGGGACCGACTGGCTGCATTTCAGTTCCACCTCTGCCTTGACAGAGCCTGTCTCCTTTAATCATTAGAGTTCAGTGCACGGCTCTTGCCTGGCACAAGTTGGAATTTCATTTGTTTTGGAGGAAGATTGTTTCTTTTGTTAGTTTAGGTCTTTTGGTTCCAGTTGTGTAAACTGGGACAAGGCAATCCCATTGGCTCTGAGGAGCTGACAGCCAGGAGAAGGCTGGTTTGCTATTCAGTTTTGGGGTTTGGTTTTAAATCTTTAAAACACCACCCTTGTGTCTACAGAAACGTTCTGGTTTCTATAATGAGGCACATTTTATGAACCATGAACTGTATGAGTGTGTTTTTCCCAAACTCAGGGCAGTCAACACAAACTCAGCGCCATAAACTGAGTTTCCTGAGCAAACTGAGTTCTGAATTTATTCAAATGAAAGTGAATGTTGTGTTATTACAGCCTTGCAAAACTCTAGTTAATTTATGGTAGTATAAAATTCATTTTTTTTAATGACTGTGACACTGCCAAAATCTTTGCAGATGCAGAAACAGCTTCACAGGAGAATTTCAATCTAACATCAACAGGAGATTTGGAAGATGAATTGTGCAAGGATCTCCTTCCTCCAAAGATGCTGCTTTGTTTTGCTTTTTAGCATTTGGTTTGGCTCTAACATTGTCTGGTTTATGATATTTTAATTATTGCTCTTTATTTATTATAATCATATTTTAATTGTTTGTGTAGTGCCTTGAGTGCCTTGGCAGGGGGGCGTATTATAAATTAAATTATTATTAAAATGTTGTTATTATTATGTGTACCTATTCCAAACTGAGCTAGAGCAGGGAACACACTCAACTGCCTGGAATTAATTCCTCCCTTTTCTTTGCCTTTGTCTCTACTCAGGAGCATAGTTCAAAGGCTTGGAGAGAGAAAATGATGTTTCACTGTCTTCTCCAGTGGCAAGGCAAGGTGAGGGGAGCTCTGCCCTGGGCTCCCCTGGGGACCTGGCACTGCCTGCCTTGGATCCCAGGAATGAAGTTAGGGCAAGGATGTGCTCTTTGGGTTAGGTGGATGTTGGAGTTAGTTTTTAAGGAGATTGGTTGATGTTTGCTGCAGCACAACAAGATTTGCTAGTTCTTAAATTAAAAGGGAGACTGTTGCATGTGCTTGTAGTGTGCTTGGAGAGCTTGGCCCTGTCTGAATCCCACTTTGCATTTCCTGACCTTTCTGGTTTGCTGGTGTGGTCCCTCTCAGGGTCCCTGCCAGCCCAGAGGAATCCTACCTGGGCAGCCCACAGCTCTCAAAATCACAGCCAAGGTTTCAGCCCTCTGGCCCCATCCCTGGTGCACAGGGTGGATGCCATGGCTCCTCCAACTTCTCTTTGGCCTCTTCAGGGTTTCCATGTGCCATGAGGCAGTGACCAGTGGCCATATGAAGACCAAAGCAAAACAACCCTCACCCCCAGCTCATGCAAAGACCAAATTGGACAGAGCTGGTGGAGCTATGCATTCTCTTAACTCTCTTTTCATTTATCTCCCTGCAAGTTTTCAGACCACCCTGTCCAAACACGGTCTGGCTATTGGTGTTGCAGTACGAGCACAGATAACCCTCCCCTGGTACTACCATGTTCCACGGGATTGGGATCAAGTTTGAAGGTCACCAAGAATTCATACCAACCAATACCATTAAGACTCTTCCTCCAGTATGGAAAAGAAGGATTTTCCCTTCCTTCAGACTTGCTCAGAGGCTTGGGTAAGGATTATTTGGGTCCTTCATGTATAATCATCTTGCAGCTGCAGGGATGATAGAGGTACTCAGGTGTTACAGTGATGGGATCCACCATTGATGGACTAGTGATAATGTGAAGGTCTTTGTTACGTTAGACATCAGTTTGCTAATGAATATTAAGAGACAGTTGTCATATGAGCATCTCTACACTTTGGAGCTGGTGGCAAACTTCACACCTTCAGCTCTCCTAATAAGACAGTATTTCATCCTGCTCAAATGCTTATTATAGGTAGTCTGATAGGTACTGTAAGATCTCATTATTTATCTCCATACTTTATTTTGGATAGATAATAGAAAAAATTGTCTAGAAGGACAGCAATTTATTCCTACCATTTAGGAATCAAACTGTGACTTTAACTTATTCCATTTTGTGGACCCTTGAATGAAGGTTTCCAGTGGAAGTACAGGTCTCTTTGTGTGTTGCTCTGGAGCATACAAGATCTTGCTTTGTTTCATGGCCTGCTACAGACTTCAGTTTACAACCTGTGAGAGACTGTAGGCCATGAGGACAGGAGAGGGAACTGGGTTTGATGTCTCTGTAGGACTCCTAATGCCTCAATAAACCCCCAGGGTTTCACTAAACTGCTATCCCATGGCAGCATCAGAGAGAGTCAGCAAAAATAGCTGTTCCTGCAGACATTTGATGTCAGTCTGATGAAAAACTATCATTTCTGTCTCCTCTATTCCTTTTATTTGGCCAGAGCTGAATGCTGGGCACCTTCTCCCTCCCTGATACTCAGCCATTTATTGGTCCTGCTTTGGGCACTGCAGTTCAGCCTCTGCTTTTTCCACCCCTCTCTGGCACATCCCCAGAGATCTCCAGATGGGGCTCAGCTGCTGCCCTTCTCCATATGCACTGCCTCTTCCTCAGGCCCTTTCTGCCTGGCTGTGATGGGAAGGGAGCTGCAATTCCCTGTGATGCCCCATCCTCCAGCAAAGCCCTGGTAATCCTGCACCCAGGGACCGTTTAGCCCTGTCTGCCTGGTTTGCAGCTCTGCCACTGAAGGGTCCTAATTTGGTGTCATGTCAAGAGAGGACCAGAAGGCAGGACAGGGCTCCCAAGGGTTGGGATCTGCTCCTGATATTACAACCATGCAAAGGATGAGCTTGAGAAAGGGTATTTGTTAAAACCAAGCACCCACCAGTCGTGTTGTTACTCTACATCTGCTTTGCTCCTTCTGATATCCTGGCTTGAGGTTTTAGTTTTATTGTGTTCATTGAAGATCATTACTAAACTGAAGCTATTTTGGCACAAAGACTTTGAGCTCCTCTGACTTTCTGAGTCTGTAATAGGGCAAGTAACCCTGTACTTGGAAAAAAAAATATCTTTAGACCCTCTGCACCACATATTATCCTACATACTATGGCTTTTTTATCTTCTGTGGCTGGTAAAGCCTTGTTGTGTCTAAGAAGAATATTTGAGTGTGTTTGGCTCTTCAACACAATGCTTATTCCCTTTCCTGCCCTCTGTGCCCTGCCTTGTTATCACTTGTGCTGGTGCAGAGCATGGGCAAAGGGGAATCATGCCTCTCCCTCCAGTTTTACGGCTGTTGATGGCACCAGTTAACACTGCCTCAGGATTGGGAGATTTGGAGCTCACTGCAGAGCTGTACACCACCTCTGTGCTGAGGAGTGCTGATGCTGTTACTTGGGTGTCACTTGGCTGCTGGGTGTCACTTCTGCTTGAGCTTCTGATAATGGATTAACATGTCCCAAATCTCACTCTTCCCAAGAAAACTCTTAGCTTTTGTTACCAAAAGGAGATATCAGAATGGCTGTTTTCTACCCTTCTTCCTCTAAAGAGGTTGCAAAAGAAATGTCAGGCTGGGCAAAATAGGTGCACCCAGTACTCAATCCACCATCCTCTTGCTGGGGTAAGAAAAAGGAAGAAGCAGTCTTTTCCAGGGTTTTTTTTGGACCAAGAGTGCATAGGGAGGCAAACTCATGTGCCTCCCTTACATGCTGGTGATAGTGGATGTAGCCGTGGGATATGTGTAATATAATGCACTGCCCTGTGATAAACCACACTTAGCTCCATTCTCCCCACTAATCCACCTCCTGTGGGACTAATCCTAATGCCACAGACCCCACATGCTTCCAGGAGAGGTCTTTTTGAAAGCAGCACCACACCAATGATCTGTCTGAGGGTTGTGCTTCCCCCCAGAAACAAGCCCTTGCCACCCTGGTTCATTCCTCTGCCCACAGCCCAGCACACACTACTCCTTCTTGTGCCTCTCTACTGAGCCCTGTCACTCTGGAGAGTCCAACTCTCAGACACCATCAGGATTCAGACCTGCAGATTTACACCCTCAGCCTTTTCCATGGAGTTCTCTGGATTTATAAGAGGGCAGGATTTGACCTACAGGATTTAATAATGACAGTTAACCTTGACTGTGATCAAATTAGGCTGGAGTACAAGCTGGCTGTTGTACAGGGAGCTAAGTTGCAACCTGCCTAGAAAATAACATTCATTCCTTTTCTTGCATTAACATATTTTTTCCCAATGATCTGTGATACCTTCTGGCTGTGTCTGTGCTGGGAAGGGGTCAGCAGGACAGCAGGAGTTCCTGACCCAGATGGGCTCCATCCTTTTCTATTACCTAGCTGGAACCAGAGGAGCTTTTAACTGGAAACAAATGGTTTTAGGCCTTTCCATGCTGCCACTCTACAAATATGTTGGAAAATGTTATCCCCAATGCTTGTAATGTGTTTTAACTTCAATGTGACTAAATGCTGAACTCTTGCAGGTCTGCAGCTCAGCTTTTCTTTTGCCTGGCTGAAAATCAAATCTATATGTGCATTTGCATACCGGAACTGGGCTAGGATCCCACCAGCTAGCCAGTTCATTCCCTGTGTAGAGAGGTTCTTAGTGTATCTCTTTCCAGACAAGAAGGCCCTTGTGACTGAGATGCTAAAAATAACAAATGCGTCTCCATGCCTTGAGTAACACAGGCCATGGGTGGGCACAGCCTGGCTTTTAAAGGGTTAAGGAGGCTGTGTCCTTGGTGACATGCAATTTATGATCTTGTGAATCCTTTTTTAATTATTTTGCTGTGACAGAGGTGGAAATATCCAACTTCAAACGACTGGCTTTATTGATATGCTGCTATTTGTGCCTCTGTGGAGGAACAATCCCATAAAAGCAATAAATTAGAAAAACCCCTTTTCTCATCAGAGAGAGAGAGATACTTTCTGGCTGGGAGTGAGAGACCTGGTGCAAAGGCATTTCAGCTCCACGAAGGGGCTCCCTGTGATCTGTGGTGAAAAGCCCTTTCTTACTAACCAAGCACATTTGCAGTGCACCCACCTAGTCAGCCACATGTTCCCCTCCAGGTTGGGTCAGGCTCATTGCACAGGGCTGGAGCTTGGGAATGGAGGAGGATTTTTTGTCTGTATTCAGGGATGTTGGCCGAACATCTGTAAAATGTTTATGGCTTTGTGGCTGTTTGCATTGGTTAGTTATTTACCATATTTGCACTGAGAGGATGATCAGAAAGCACATTTTAGGACAGAAAAAGGGATTTCAATGTACAATTAACTGATGCTGTTGGAGATGAGCTGATTGAGGCCAAAGCAGCAGTGTTTATTTGCAGACACGAATGACCGGTTTTCACCACAGAGAATGTAACAAAATCCATCTCATGAATCCAGATGAGAGCAAATATGACATTGTATTTATTTTTTTTTAGTGTAAATAGTTGCCTGTAACAGAGATGTACAGGCCTGGCCACAGGAGTATCCAGGCACAGCCATACAAGCACCAGCAGTTATGAAATGATTTGTGCTTCCAGCTGCATTTGGCAGGTGCCAGAGCTGAGCTGGGCTCTGCCAGTGTGTGTGAAGTGAGCATTGCCTAGGGTCTGGCCAATTGAGAGCACATGACCAAGCCCATTCTCCTCTCTTTAGTCAGGCACAGTCAGACATGGAGCAAAAGGTAAACTGAGACTGACCCTGTAGCCCCAGGGATCCCCACTGACCCGACTTCAAGAGCCCCTAGCACAAAAGCCCTCAGCCTTGCATGGAGACTGCAATGCAGACTGAGACCCAGTCCTGTGGCTGTTCCATTAATGACCCTCTGCCACAAACAAGGACTGAGCATCTTGGCTGCTTCTTTTTGCCATATGTGTCACCTGGTCTAAGATGCTCTGAGGTGCTTCAGGGACTGGGGTCCAGCACACACACATCATGGGGGTGGATGGTAAAGTCCAGTTCTGGTCCATACTGAGGAGGGCTTTTGTGCCAGTGCAGGAGTGTGGATGGGGAATAGCCAAGAAGTGATGATGGATGGAGTCAATGTCCAACACAAAGCTATCAGTGTGCTTGCTGTATGCTCATGGTGTAAAGTCACGTAGATTATCCTAAACCTTTAATGGACACTAGTTTTGAGGCAGGTGAATGGGTCTGGAAGGTGAAGTCCTCTTGGGTTCAGCACAGGCTCTGGCTCCTCTCCATCACTCCAGCCCAACTCAACCCCTGGAAACCACCCCTCAGGGTGGAAGAGCTTTTGTCTCTGTTGGTACACACCTCAGCTTCTCCCTCATAAATCAAATGAAACTGTCAGTCGAGGCCAACAGCAAAGACACTGTAAGTCAATGCCATAGAGGAATTGCAAAGTTTGTGAAAAATTGATTCCATGCTCATCCTGGCCAAATCCTGTTTGTAGCTGCAGCTATGATCTTCTCAGTACCAAACCTAGAAGCAGAGGGAGACCTCACCAAAGCTGAGCTCACACAGTTCTAACAGAAGTCAAGCATCAGCCAGAAGGCTTTACCAAAGGGAAGACAGCAGTGTACCCTGAGCTGTAATCCCTAATTTGTTTTGCTAAGATTATCCGTAAAACATCTGCTGTTCTTGTACCAGAGGAAAATTTCATTGTACCCCAGGACTCTACCCATTTCAGAAGCTGTCCTTTGGTAATGACTTTTTATGACATCCAACTGGGCCCAGGTCTGAATTGATGAAGGTAAAATGGTTTCAAATTATCCTCTGGAAGCACCCAAAAATCAGAAGATAGGGCCTGATTCTCCTTTGCACCCTGGCATAAATCAGGAAAACCTTCACTGGAGTCCCAGGCACTTCACATGCTCAAGAGGTGGTATGAGAAAGATTATTTAGTCTCTGAGTTTTTACCTGCCATTGATCTAATCCTGAGATGCTGCAGTAAATGGGATATTGCTTTTGACTTACACAGATGCTGGATCAAGCCTACAGCGATTAACATTCAACACCTGTGCTTCAATCAAGCTACTTTTCTGTAGTAACATCATTTATGTTGAAACTTCTTCTCCTTCAGTCACTGATCTACAGGCTTACATGCCTTAGCCTGGTGTAAATCCAGGGTAACCCTGTTCTTATTGGAGTTATTCCTGATCAGCACTGGTTTAAATGAAATCTGAATGTGACCCACAGATGACATCGTTTCAGGGCCCTGTAAAGATCAGAGCTATAACACGAGTTCCCTGGTATCGATCATCTCATCCTTGATGATGAGAACAAACAAAGCAACGTGGCTGAGCCACTATTGTGTTTTCATTCCTTGACATGGTAAAATCTATTGTGCAGTGGAGTCTTCCACATTCTTTGTTTACAGGCATTGTTTTCATGGGTATGGAACCACCTACCTCTGTGCTGGCCCATCCTCAGGGCTCCTCCTCCAAATCCATAAAACTTCCAGGCTTGACACATCCTGCACTGGGAGAGATTGATCAGAGCCAGCCTGAAGGATAGAGAACATTTCCCATCCAGGGAGAGATGGACCAGGCAGGAAAACAATCCTGGTTTTGGGAAATCCTATCTGCTGACAGATGGAGTTGGTGATCCATGTGGATAGCCCAGATATCTTCTAGATAAGGGGATTTGCCCATGATACCCAGAAAACTCTGGTTATGATATGCAGCTCAACTGTATGCCAGGTTCACACCCCATCAGAACCAGTGCTTTCAGGTTGGACTGGGCACCCAGCCACAGGGTGTCTGCCATCTCAGAGCCCACCCAGGCTGGATTTTCAGTGCCTATTTCCAACACCACCTTGCCATGCCCGTGGCAAAGCCGAAGCACCATCAGTGATGAATAGTATAGGACCAAATTGCTGCAGAGCTGAAGCAAACTGGACCCTTGTCCAAAATGATCTTTTGCTGCTGCTTGATCACATCTTGAAGGTCACCAGTGAGGCCAGGCAAGGAGATAACAACGTCTGCCACCACGCTGGGCCTCCTGGGCATGTTCACACCTCCGACCTTGTGACCCCTCAGGAAATCATCCCACTAGAGGGCACTGGGAGTCGATTTTCCATCCTCTTCTCTTAGTTTCTGCTCTTTATTTGAGTTTCTCCTTGCCTAGCTATCTCCCCACCTCTCCCTCCTCTTTGCTGGCCAGCTCAGACTGTTTAAATTGGAAATTATTTGTATTACTGTCTGTAAATAATAGATGAGGGAGTGAAGTGGAGTTGGTGTCCCTTCCATAAACTCCTCCTCACTTTAATTAGTGCGAAACAGCCTGGTGAGAATGCGAGCTGCCTTGATGCTGGTAATTAAAATTGAAACCACTGAAAAGCTGCTCTATTTTTTATCGGAGCTGCTGTTCGGAGCCGGGAGCCTGCGGACGGCTCTGCAGTAAAGAGTGATAATGAAGGTGTGAATTCCCGGGGGGAGGAGGGGCAGCTGTAGCGATGGCTGAACTTACACCAGATGAAAATGCAGGAGCAATTAGAGGTGGCTGTGTACAAGCTGGGCATCGGAGATTAGTTGGCACCTTGGGAACATGGCAGGGAGGGACAGGGAAGGGGGAGGGATTTTTTTTTCCATTTTGAAAAAATTTAATAATAATAATGTTTTTTAAAAAGTGAGGGAAATGGTTGGTAACTTAAAATAAAGGCAAACATGTGCAGTGTCCCTGCCTGGCTCTGCTGGCCTGCCTGAGTGAGGGGTGGGAGGTAAGGTGGAAGATGGGGCTGCATACAGAGCATCTGGGGTGTGAGACAATGGGGTCCCTTGCACTGGGGCACAACAGCATCAACCACAGCTCCACGGCAGCCCTTGCAGCAAAGGCATGGGCTTGCTGCTGTCCCCAGGTGAGCTGCTCCTGAACATGCTTCTGAATTTCTCTGTGTGTCCTCTGTGTGCCCACAGGACTGATCCAAAACTAAGTGGTGACCATTGAAGTCTTCCTATTGTCTTCAATTAGGCTTTGGATCAGACTTCATCTCTGAAAAATAACTGTTAACTTGGATATCCAGGAGCAATGGCAGATGGGAGATGGAAGAGCACAAGCAGAGACCTTTGTTGTTGTTAGCCAAAGAGGAGTTTGGGAAGAGCTGCTCCAAGTAATAAGATGTTGTTATTAATTGCTTCTTGCCCTGATGCATTCATCCCAGTGTGGGCTCCACCAAACAGCTAATAGTCTCTGCCTGGCTGCAGAAAAGATGTCAGGTCATATAATGTACTTGGTCAGAGCTGTGAGCCTGCAAAATCTTCTTCTGGATACAGCCACCTTGCAAGGGAAATACTCTCAATAAAAAGCACGAGACAACAATGCTTTGGGGGAACAGGAGCATCTCCATTCTCCAAGAGCCAATGGGAATATCCACCCAAAGGGCACCTTGTTCCACCCTGGCTCGTTAGTCACCTACACAATGGAGAACACTCAAAAGTGCCAAATTGTCTTAATTTAGGTTGAAGAGAAGTTTTGTTGAAAGGAAGTTAAAGAGCCTGTAAATAACCTGTGCTGAATCAGTTCTGGGTTTAGGGAGTCAGTTGTTGGGTGTCACTTTGATCATGAATTGCTTCCAGAGGCTGCAAGTCCATGACAGCTTGTAATGCCATTCCCCTTGAATTTGTGTTTCAAAGTAGGAAACACTATTTTAGGAAAGTAGGAAAAGCTCAGACTTTCTGTAGGAAGTTTCAATATTGGAATGAAAAGCCAACATTGAAAAACTGACTATGAAAGGAGCCAACTTATTGTATCCTGTAGTTTCATGATCTTGGAATAGGTCTGAAATAGCCCGTGCATTAGTGTTCCTGTCCACTAAGAAAGTGAAAAATAACTGCTTCATTTGAAGCATACACTTGGACTTTACCAGCATGAAGGATTCTGATCAGTTTTCATTGAAACATTCAGCACATTGTTGGATTCTTAGTAAACTCCATGCCTTTGTAAAATTAGCATTTTTGGGTGCAAAGCTGCTCAGCCTTTTTTCTTTGTCATTGACTCACAGTAACAAAATCTTTTTAGGCTTGAAATTTATCATTTGATCTCCTGATGGAAGAATCTGAGAGAGGTTCGAGGGCAAAGGAAGGAGAGCTGAGTTGCCCACGGGAGGTGCTTTGGTGATTTTGTTTGTTTTCAGTTAATATGATGTTCTCAGGAATATGCTGATCCAGGTATAATGGACTGTCCACAATGCTGACTAGTGCCTTAGCATATTAGTGAGATCTTGGTGATTCTTATTTATTTCCTATGTCTTCTCTGCCTACGAGTTTCTAAGGTTTCTCTGAGACTCCATCTGTGAGGTAGACACATCCCTCAGAGAGACTTTGCTAATCTCTCCAGACTTTAGAAACTGGCAGTTTATAAACCCTGGAGATGGGCAAGTTTAGAATCATTTGGGGCTTAGAGACCCTGAAGAATTGTATTTTCACTTGTTTTCGGTGTGGTGTAATGAGGCTGTTTTATTTCATTTTAAACCAGGCAGGGCCTGCAGTTGAATTAAGCATTTATTCACTATTGTGTCCTTTGTTCAACATTATTTCCTCAGTTAATAGGTTGTATTTTCTCACCTGTTGGGCATGATACAAAAAGGTGATTGAGTAGATTTCAAAACTTAGAGGGCATTTTCTCAAGCCTACAGGATGTTTGTTTATTCACTTGTTTCACACACTGGTCAGTGGCTTTTGTTATTTAAACCAAAAAGAAGGAAGAACAGATTTGTATCTGAGCCATCTTGTGTACAAATATTTAGGACTGAATGTGCCCTTATGCTTTTCAAAACAACTTTTTCAAGAAAACCATGCTGTCAATTTGTTAGAAGGAAAAAAATTACTCTTTAGAAATGCTTATTTCCTTTACTGAATGTTAGGAAATTCCCAGGGAAAAAAAAAAGGCTTATTAGGATAGAACTAAGTCAGAAGATAAATTGAAATTCTTTGATTGAAAGTAATGTTATTAAGAAGTTTTAATTATTGAGAAGAAAATGTAGGAAAGGCACTCAGAGCTAACATAAAAATGATTGGAAACTGGTAATTAAAACAAAATGCTTGAAAATTAAACATCACAAAATATGAAAACGCAAATGTGGCTCTGATTCACTGCAACACTTAAAACCTGGGATTGCTATTAAACTGGAGATGGTTGGTTTGAATTCTGGGGGTCTACAAGGAGGCTGAAAGTTTGGCAAACACTGCAGGACTTTGCTGGCCAAGGCCACCAGATTCCAGATCCCATCCTTACTCTCCCCCTCCCCATCTCTCGCTATCCTCCATTTAGATTTCTACTCTAAAGCTAAACTTGTTGCTCTTTCAGAGTATCTGGATGCTACCTGTGCTACCTTCCTTTGGTGTTTTTAAAATTCATTAGTTTCACCCTTTCAAATACTTAAGGCTTTATTTTACAATCCTGATACAATTACTTAAGTGAAGAGTCATGTCTCTCTGTACAGCACCAATTTCTGTTCAGCCAAGGTTGCCTTCCTCAAGTGGCAGCTTGTAGATTTCTACAAACATCTCCAGAACATCCTTGAGATCTTCCAGGACCAGGCCTGTGTTTCTTCAGGAGCCCTTCATGAGGCAGTTGGCATCATACAATCACTTCCCATGGTCAGCAAGCTGGTTGGGAGTCTGCATCATCAAAATATAATAAGGGCCCATATAAGCAAGAGGTAGGACATCCCATCATGCTTTTGTTGACATTTTTTGTACCAGAAAAGCCACCACCCCTCTGATTGTCATAGCCAGGCAAGACCCATCCATCCATCTTCTCCTATTGACATATTAATTTTTTTCTGTATAATCAGAACAGTGAATGTCACCTTGTTTCCATCCTCTGATGGAATGACTGCTTCATTCTCTCCTTCAGGACATACAGGAGAAATGTTGGAGCCCCACATAGGGCAGCCATGGTTCCTGCCACCCTCTTTGCCCATGGTGCTCTTTCCCAGTAGAGACTGAGAGAGAGAGCAATCTTAGACTTGGAAGAAGGTGATTTGAATCGGATGTGAAGTTGTTACTAATTTAATGTTTATCCAATAACAAGGACTTTGCAAAACCCCTTACCTTTTCATGAGCCTCAGGTAACACTGTCAATTCATAATTGCTATGATTCCTTTATCCTGTGGTTTAATAAATAATTTACCTAAATTATTAAAATGAAAATTTCAACATTATTAAAAATTAACCAGGTTAAATGAGCAAACAGTAAATAGTGCTGGGATTGTCCTGCGTGACAAGAGTCCGCAGCTTTTATTGTCTTTTTCCCAGTCGCAGAGGGGACGTTCCTCCCTCCCCCTCTCCCTCCTCTCTCCCTCCACTTCTCTACTCTCGTCTTTCACAAACTCTTCTCCTTGATATTAGTTTTCTTCACAGCCTGTTCTTTCATCTTTGGGTCCTGTTCTCTACACTGTTGGTTTACTCTTCCTTCCCATGAAGCCATAGCACTAGGCATCCAACTCTTCTCGGCACACATATGTAGCACAAGATGCCTGGTGGGCTTTTTTGTGCTTTTTTTCCCTTTGATCCGTGGCTGGCAATCCCATCTGATGCCAGGAGGACATAGATCCAGGAGAACATATGATCTCCAAAGAGCAGAGAGTTTGTCAGGTCTTCAGGATAGGAGCTGCTTCCATTCATGAAAAATGTATTAAATTCTGACTGCTCTTAAAGGATCGCAGCTCTGTCATTTTTAATTGAAACATTCAGTCTGCCCAAAATGAAGTGCTCCATCTTTCAGGCTGTATCTCTTGCCGGAGGACATAGATCCAGGAGAACATATGATCTCCAAAGAGCAGAGAGTTTGTCAGGTCTTCAGGATAGGAGCTGCTTCCATTCATGAAAAATGTATTAAATTCTGACTGCTCTTAAAGGATCGCAGCTCTGTCATTTTTAATTGAAACATTCAGTCTGCCCAAAATGAAGTGCTCCATCTTTCAGGCTGTATCTCTTGCCAGATTTTTTTTTCTGTAATTCCTGCTCCTTCTGCTGTTTTCTGGCAGAATTCCTCATTGACTTAAAAGGGTTCCCCCCCTCCAGGCTTCATACCATCCATTTTCCCTTTCAGCACATGGGAGTGCTGGAAATGGCCTTTTCTCCTGCCTGGCTTATTTCACCCAGAACACTTGCACCAGCACAGATCTCAGGACACACAGCTGATCTTCTCCTGAAGACCTGGGAGAATTAGGCACCCAGCTCTGTAGAGTTTTGGTAAGATCTTAGTGCCTGTGGAAAAGCCAACAAACTTGTCCATCCCTTCTCTGGGGTGCCCATATGCTATTCCACATCCCATGCAGATACCTGGGCACTGACAGGCAAATGTGGACTTGTTAATGTGCCCTAATCACACTCTTCTTTTCCTTCCACTCCTAAGAGGTCACAAAGCGAGCGAGGCAACATTTGCAACCAAAATTTAGCTTTGGAAACAGGCCCCTTCCTATCCCTTTCTGAGCAGCCCTTGGGTAGTTCTCAGTACTGTTACAGCCCTGTTTAGGATGGAAAGCAAAGGAAAAAATCCCACCTGCATGCAGAAACAGAGACGGTGTGAGCCAGAAGGATAACTCAGCTGGAATGTGTCCAGGAGACTGTACCTGGAATGACTACTCCTACAATACACCCCAAGAGGTGAAGCCCCAAGGGAGTGGTCGACGTGAAGGTAAATGGATGCACTAAGGCAGTGGTGAGACTCAGAGCCTATAAAACATAGGAGCTGTGTCCATGGGGAATGTGGCAGTTATTGACTGCACTGTCACATGGCATGGCCCTTTCCTTCCACAGTCAAGGCTGGTATCTGAATTACTTTGGATTTTAACCACAATTAAAGAGCTAATCAAGGTCAACAGCTCCTTTCAAATACAGTTTAGTACAAAATCCTAATGCAGGAATTACACAAATTGATATTGTCAATATAATGGATTCAAACCAATTGTGCTAAACAAGGTTGTATCAAGTCTGCACTCTGTATTAGGTGAGGGCTAATTCTGTCTAGCAGCAGTGAAGGTGAACAGAAAAACAGATACATCAAGGCTTCACAGTCTGAATTTATTACTGAAGTGGTTTTTACTCCTCTCAAAGTATTCATTAGTGTAGGAAAACAGTACAGTTCTGAGGGTTCATTTCCATTTAGAAGGCAGAATGTGCAAAACTGAACACATGCAATCTACTGGTCTGATATATAGGAGATATGAGGAAGGGCTGGTCAAGAGAAAAGATGCGCCTGGATAATAAATCTAAGCAAAAAAGGAGGTGACAAAAGACTCTGCTCAGCTGCCCTGGCAGCTACTTGAGATATCCTAAAGCATCCAAGACAGCAGGCATAGCTGGAAGATGTGATAAGAGACCTGTAGAAAATCCATGATCTTCTGATATGGGAGGTACTCTAGAGCATCTCAAATGGACCCTAAGTGATCTCACACTCTCACTTGTGGTGACATCCTGGCCTCTTTTTGCTTTTTCTCTGAGGCTCTTTTAAAGGTTTCACCAATATCAAACACTTCGACATCTCAGGTGATCCCCCTCAGGTAGGTGTGAGTGTTCCTGCTCCTCATTAGGCATGTAGGTTTAAATACACATCTGTGATCACTTAACAAATCAACAATGCTTTTTTTCCCTGTGCTGTTGCTTACCTAGATTCCAGTGGTTCCATTGTGAAGGGACTTCTGGTTTGGGTTTTAAGTTTGTTTTTTTAAACTTGGAGCTAATGGTATCACCAAAATGGCAAAACCCAAGAAGAGAGGAGAACTTTCTCCAGGGAATGGGGGGAGCAGCATAGCACTGCTGCCCAGGAGCAGAGAGCCACAGCTGATGGAGATGTTGGAGATGGGCCTGTCCATGCATCTGTCAGAGGAACTCATGGAGCCAACCCTCATGATACCCTTTCTTCTGGGCAGTACACAGGCAGCCTGACACCAGAAGCAAAGGGGACAGACCACACTGCATTTTTTGCTCCCCATGGGGAAAAGATAATCCCTGTCCAAAGAGCTACTGGTGTCAAAGACATAAGGTTAAGGTTTGTCCTGGGAAAATGGCACCTGGTGAAGGATCAGCCTAGCTCAGGAGTTGAAGGTAGTGCCTTTATCCCTACAGGTAATGGGGCATTAAATCCCATTGGAAAGTTTCTTCCT
>NW_008653750.1:32039-54753 GCF_000695815.1 Acanthisitta chloris | reverse complement strand
CATCTCAGCATCTAGTTTTTGGCTCCTCTCCTCAGAGGAAGTGTGTGGATTGACCCCAGTCCCTGCTCCCATCCTCCAAACTGGTCTGGAATGGTGGGAGACAGTCAACATTTCCTGGGTCCGTGTGAAAGAAGCTAAATGGGAACATGAAGGTGGTAATGAAGTGGAAGCAGAGCAAGGAAAGCCTCACTGATAGATTATTAGGCACTGTCAAAGTTTCAGCAGAGTGGAAAACTTGGAGGCTAGAGTGAGTAGTAACCCATGAAAAATCACCTCTTCCTTTTCCTGTTCATGGCAGGGCAGCGTGTCCAGATCAAAGCCACCCGTCACCGCTCGGCCTCAGTCACACGATTTACGAGGCACTGGGGCACCAGCCCATTAACAGCCCTGGTAATTCATTGCAAGGGCAACAGGAGGTGTAAATCCCCTCCCCTCCAAACTTACACATTTACCTAATTGTCCCCCCAGTTACTGGACCTGGACATCAGAGGAGCTGATGTTATGAATGACAAGCGCCACAAGAGTTGCAGTGGGGAAGGAGACTGAGGAGTATCTGGGGTGGTCAGCATGGGTGGGAGAGGAATGACCCAAGAGGCAAACCCACTTTCCTTTGCACCCATTAAGTAGCAGAAAATCTCATTGGTTTTAATTGCATTTTGACCTTCCGGAGCTCCTCTTGGCTGTTTCCCTTGGGATCAGCGTTGGAGAAGGAGCATGCTTCATGCACACGGGCAGCGGGGAGGCCTCCACAGCTTTTCAAGCTTTGTGAGACATTGTGCTCTACATGCATGGCAGTCCCTGCTGCCAGCAGCTGGTTCACAGGCCCAACAACACCAAAATCACTGATGGCAGGAGGTAACACCAGTTAAGAGGAGATACAAGGTCCCAACATTCTTTGGAACCTGAAAACCCAGCAATTCCTGGTGGAGAACATTCATCTAGTACTCCATCACTTTACTGGTAGCACTCAGACATAGTCTTCTCTTATGGTCTTCTGCAATGTGCCTACGTTCAAAAGCTTTGCAGAAACAAAATTCTTTGTTGTTTTCCAAAGATAACAAGTATCAGATTTACTCTTTGTTTTTTTGTGTCTGGCTACTCCATCCATTTGCTCTCACTCTCTTTCTCTCTGTCTTTACCTTCCCCTTGGTCTGCCAGGTCCCATTTTTTATTTCTCATCTCCATTTTCTCCTGTCATACTCCATTTTCCTTGCACTAGTATCTTTCTCCTCTTTCATGCTTGGCTCCAGCTGTTTGTGGCTTTCAAAAAGTTCCCTTCAGTTTGCTCTTCCCTGACTTTTTTTCATTCTGCTGCTGTTCCTTGTGTAAATGCTGAATTCTGTAACATTAGCTAATATTTGATGTCAGAAAACTTGCCTCAGCTATATAAGCAGGTTTAAAACACCCATATATTTACAAGAAAACTTTGAATGTGAGTTTTCCTCTCCAACAATCTGTACACTAGAACTAAATTCTCATCAGAGGTGCTTGCCTTTAAGAGCAGCAGTGGAGATAAATAGACTCTGAAGCAGAAATGGAAGGCTCCCCAGTAGTACTCAGTAAGTGAGATAAGATGGCCAGATCAGTGGAGTGTTTTCTTGCAAAAATCTTTCAAATTTCTCTTTAAAAAGGGCCTTTTAAAAATTAATTCACTGCAGTTTCTTTTGTGTCATTTTAAAGTTACCACTTATCATTTCTTTTTGAAGCAAAACTAGAAACAGATTTCCATCAATTTCCCTCAGAAACTCATTTTCTTTTTCATACTCTGAAGTTCACAAGAAATACAGCTAATTTCCCAACCACTGGTTGCTGTGCACTTGACCCCATGGTCACAGGAGCAGGCAGATGTGCCTGCAAGACAGGAGAGCACTGGTTTACTGGTTTGGCAGAGCACAGGACAGGGCAGTGACCAGCTAAATGAGGATAGATGAAGTCTGAGTGTTTCCTGTTCCTCCTCACAGAGCAAACACTGGCCCTTAAAGCATGACCAAGAATGAGAATCAGGCAATGATCTTTGGTTAAAAGATAACCAGAAAGGGGGCAAATGGACAGAAAGTGCAAATGAGATGACACTGGTCTAGCTGGGAGAAAAGGGCATTGTGAAGGTAACAATTTGGAAGGAAAATCTATGAGATTTGGGTTCATAAATGCCTCTGTCTTGGCAATGTGATTCAGTTACAAGAAATTCAATACTGGTTAAGCAGAAGGAACAATTCCATGAACTATTTGTAGCAGAGGAGAGGAAAGTTAGGGCAGTTTGCTGGTTATGACTTGCTGGAAAGCAGATCTCAGCCTCACATGCAGCTTCTCCAGGGCCTGCAACCCTAGGAGGACACGAGAAAGAAAAGAGGAAAGGTTTTGATGGCTCATCTATTATTTTCCCAGAAAGGACCCTCGTAAATGTTCGGGGATGTTGCCGTGAGATTTACAGCCATTTTAGCACTCAGGCTTATGGGTCACTCCCACCTCTAAAGTCAGATGGCTCATCTTCACCAATGAGAAGTGAAGAGGAGGAATAAGATGAAGCCCTTCAGCAGGGAGGGAGAAATGAAGCAGGGCCGTGAGTTGACAAACCTTTGATACTGCACAGAAGAGAAGACCAGTGTGTGAAAGTGCAGAGTCTCCACCAGGTCTTGTAACACATGTGAAACCCATCAGGGTCACTGTTCCCATGGTATTCTGTTGTCTGAGCCATAACATGACACCCTACAGGGAGGGAAAGGCATCCTGTGGGCAGGGGGAAGAGCTATCTGTGCTTTTAAGAGGTTGGCTGGGAATTAGGAGAATACTTTATGGTGGTTACACTCTGAATTTATAGTTTCCTCCTCTTGCTTTTTAATGTTCTCCTGCCAAATTACCTACAGTTTGTCCCATAACTTTGAGCTGCCCTGTGGTCTGACATGTCCCAGCACCACCTGGGACACATGAAAGAATACCAAACAAACAATGTGTCAAAGAAGAGAAGGGCTGCACTGCAGAATATAGATCCTTTTCTGGACATAAACCCTAATTGTTTGGACTCTTGGGTCAGAATTCAATAGATTTGCTCTCATGGCAACATTTAGATACAGATCAGAACTTGCTTATTCCATAAATGTAACTTGGGGACTCCATTTTCAAGAAGGTTTTTGGCTGTGAAGTTCAGCAAACATCTACTGCCTATTAACTAACTTCTTTGTCTTACCACTTAGAAAACTGAGCTACTCTGCACACATCTATTCTCAAGACATAGAATGTTCATCGTCAGTATCTCCTAAAGCTTCAGAGCACAGTAGGACACCTGCTCAGAGAAGACCTTCTGCTACTCCCCACTGCTTTCCTGGAGAAGCTAAAACCAGCTCACATATAACTGCTACTAAAGCTTCTGCTGAGAACCTGCTGGCCATTCGTTACTTGAAGGTGAATCTTTGCCAAGTCAAGGGTTTGGAAACCTGGCCATATTTTGTGGATGCCTGGCCTTCAAAGCAGACCCTCAAAATTAAGGCTGTGTAGTCCCAAGGAAGAAAGTCTACTGGTAGTAGAGAAGAGAAAATAGAGCCTTCTCCACAGGTGGCACTTAACATGACCTTTGTTTCACAGAGTTAGGGTTTATAGATGCTTGTCTGTGTGTCCTGGGGTCTGTCTATGTCTTTATCTTCATTAGGACCTTTTCTTGTCTCACAGACTGTGTCCCCCTGGTTCCCTCTGCAGCTGACCCATTTCTCCCTCAATCCCAGTGGGAGATGCAGGAGCTGAGGCTGCCATGTGTGGGTTTCCAGCAGAGTGGTTCCCTGCCACATGTGTCCCTACCAGGAGCAGAAATGTAAACCTAGCAATGAGAATGAGCTGCCTTTTCTCACAACTGCCCTGCCCAATGCCATGTTCCAGCAATTCACCTCTGTGGCTCTAAAATAATTAGGAGGTTTGAAGTATCACACGCCCCAGCAGATAGAGACAGGACAACTCATCTGTTATTGCAGCCCCAGTGCACAATGCTTTGTAATGATGTGGGGAATCCTGAACTTGGCAACCCCTCCTTGACCTTTGCCTGAGAGTAGGGTCATCCCCAATATCCGGGGTGGATGCTGGTTGAGCTCGTGTACCAGTGTCTTTCAGCAGCAGAGCAGGGAAACCCAAGCATCCTGACACAGAGCATCACCTGCCAACTCAAGCATTAAACAGTAATCCTGGTAGGACTTTCACTCCTCTGTCTCTGAGGTGAAAGCAGATTAGGAATTTGATCTCCCAAGATTACTGCGTGAAAGTCGCCCTTGAGTAGGCTCCCTGCAGCTTGTCCATCTCTCTGGGGTTTTGCCTTTCATTAGATGCTGCTGCCCTTTGGGGTTTTTTTGGGGTTTTTTTTAGGCTTTCTTCTATCATCTCCTGGGGAATTTCAGGGGGACCTGGAGGGTGTTCAAGTACCTGCATCCTGCAAATTTGGGGAAACCCCAGTGGTTGTGAGACCTCCCTCAAAGAAATGGTGCCTACACTGTGGGTCTCCACAGTCAAAGGAGAGCTCAAGAGTCTTGTTTGGACTGTGAAGATGCCACAGTTGCATGAGACAAAGAAACCCTCTGTGTCCAGTAGTGGCAATTTTGCCCTGTGGGTAGGGCGAAAAAATAAGCAGTAGTGTGGTACAACAGGGCTCATCTACAGGGCTCATCTGAGGTGGGCAAAGGAGGGTGAGTGGTATCAAGGTGGCACAGAGACCAAGGTCTTGCCTTAGTGCTGAAGCTGTGGGGACCCTCTGCTCTCAGGTGAGGTGGTGTCTCCTCAAAGGGGAGCCTACAGTGTGAGGAGCAACAGATCTTCTCCTTGGGGCAGCTCATCCCTTGCTGCTGCCTGCCAGGGCTGAATAAAGGCAGCCACAGCATCTGAGGTTTGGGAAAGGCAGCAAGCTGAGCCTGTGTTGAAATGTAAAAGGGGAAAAAGAAAAAAATGGGAATTCTTTCCAAGATCTGTTTTCCTTGGGACGAGCAGACTGATGGTTTAGCAAGGCTGCCTAGTTATTTTTCCATGTCGCTGCCTTTGGCCCCTTGTTCAGAGCAGCTGAGCCAGAGAGCCAGAAAGGCAGCAAAGTCTGGGGAGCAGAGCCAGGGCTGGGGCTGGCACTCACAGTGCAGGCTTGTATCTGCAATACCCACCAGAAAGAGGACACCACAGAAACCTCCTCCAGTGGATTTTTTTGTAGTCTGACCCTTGGACTGTGCATCTGTCAGGCACAACATCAGTATGGACAGCATCCTACAGCACGTTCTGCTCTGTCCTAAAATGCAAAGGAACAACCAACTCAGGGAAATGGTGCCTCAGCCAGAGCCCTTCTCCCATCCAAATTCCTGTCTTTATAAGCTCTCTGCAATCCCAGACTGTCACCATGGCCTTCACCTCACAGAGGTGCTGCAGACAAGTGGAAGGAGAAGTCCATCCCTGCCTGTCTGCTATTTCATGCTCAAGGCTATCATGTTATGACAAACAGCTAGTCATAAACCCTCCATCCTGCCTCCAGCACCTTGGTTTGGTCCTGCCACACTGCAGGGAATGATCCTCTACCCAAAAAGCTTTTACAAAGTCAAGTCAGGTCCCCTATGGGTTCCCAACACCTCCTATTGCAATGGGTTGCCCTATGTGTGGAGAAACCCATCGTTCCCCTTCCTGGCTGTGCCTGGTGGGGAGGTGACAGTGCCAGGCTTGATGCAGTTTAATTCACGTTGCCATTCTCCACCGACAGCACCTCTCACAGGGATTGCGGAGTAGCCAGCGTGCCGCGGTTGGATTGAGCAGGCAGATTTAATTAAGTTGCGATTTAATTACCTATCAGCATCCCTATTTAATAAAGCTCGGGAGGATTTTAATTTTGAAAAAATAATAACAATAAATGATATGGCCTGTCACAAAGCGGCAGTGAGGGCATCCAGTCCAGACAGGGCAGAGCTGCAGGCAGTGTCCCTGCCCTGTGGGATGAGGCACAACGTGGCCAGGCTCAGGCAGAGCTTGCAAGAGGCAGCACAGGTTGCAGGGAGGGGAGCACAACTCTTTGCAGCCGAGGTGATGCCACACACTCAGGACTTGCCTCCACTTGCTCATTTCTCCTCTTCATACAGAGATTGAAAGGGACTCAGGAGCCCATGGCTGCTGCCAACAGCCTCCTATTTTCCTGAATCTGGTTTGTCATTTTTGCTGTCTGCTGAAGCTTTCCACCTCTGATGGGAGGTTGGCTCTTGCGGTGGTTGGCATTTCTCTGGTGTCCTTGGACTGAAAATCCAGCCTGTGGATGTTGCTTGGGTGTTCTGGTAGGGTTTTGAACATGCCAAGAGAGACCCAGTGGGTTATTTTAACCTGAGGTTTATTTTTGATTCACTAAACCAAAGGCAAAGCACGGATCCCTGGATGTGTGTGATGTTCAGATCCATCAGGATTTGGGAGGTTTGGAGAAGACTCTTTGGCTCCTCTCTGGGCAGTAAGTTAAGAGTTCAGCCACAGTGTCTGAGAATTTCCACCAAAGCTATTCCACTTCAGCACTTTAGCCATTATCTCTTTCCAAGTTCCTCCCAGCCTAGCTAACCTGCACACAACATTCATCTCACTGTTTTGCTGAAGATGTTTCCTAAGGGTTTAATTGTGCTTTAGGTTTTATTTCTTTTGGGCCAGCCCCAGCCCCGTGACAAGCAGACACGGTCATTTTCCCAGGGAGAGACTCACCAGCTTTACGTGAGCTCAGGTGCTGGACAGGGACCTTCTGGTCTTTGCTACCAGTGGGAATGGGTTTCTTGTTCTGCCATCTGTGTTCATCCTGTTTCCTGGTTTAGAGCTTTTCTTTAATGGAGACTCACCCAGGACCTCTGTATTCTGCAGGGCCCCATTGCATCTCCCCACTGATGAGAACATGTCAACACCAAGTTTAGCACTTCTTAAACTATGATAACTGTAAACACAATATAAAGGAAGCAGTGATTTTAAACAGGATAAATGAAGGAAAGCCCAAGCCTTTCCCTAGTCACCAGCATCACACCAGATGAGATCTAGCCTGAGCTCTAAAATACCTCCAAGGGGATCATATATCCATATGTGCTTCCCAACTGCACCTGAGGCAGCACATATGGCTTCCTTAGCTCTTGCTCTGGCCTCTAAAAGACATCTAGGTTTGTGGCATTCACTTTCAGACACCCCTCAGTTAGGTGTAGTGGGTCCCCTCCCTCTGTTCCCCCCAAAAAGCCACTTTTCAACAGGGAAAACAACCGAGATGGAGAGAAACAGACCTTGATATTTCTATTGTTTCATGGTAACAGAGCCTGTCCTGAGACCCCAGGCCTGACAGATTGACATAACAGGTTAATAAGTGCTTTCCACTTCTCCTAAAGGCTAATTAAATATTAATCCACTTGGTGAGGTCAGCAAAAATAACAAACAATTGGCAGAGTGAAATTCGTTTAATTAATTCTCCTGTGGAGGTTTTTTAAGCATCTTCCTCCCCTGACACACCACTGCCTCGGCTGCAGTAACCTACAGTGAAATCAGAACTTATTGGTTCTGGGCCTGCTTTTCTCAGGTATTTAATTTTGTTTCTTTTGGTTTGTTGGTTTTTTACTTTCTGAATGCTTGTTGGGTATTGCCCAGGGCTCTAAGCACAGACATGAGAGAAGAGAAAGAAGAGGATGCAGAAGTGAGGTGTGAAGATGAGGAAGAAACGGACAAAGTCTTCTTAAAGGCTCCAACCTTCAGCTGCCAAAGACATGAGGTGCTTTTAGTCTTAACAAAATGAAACTCAGGCTCATTTTTTTGATGTTCATTTTATTGCTGGAAATATCAGGAAATCCATATGTATTTCTCAACCTTGCAGAGACTAACATGGTCTGATAGCAACCTGGGCTGCCAGTGGAAGGAGCTGTCCCACCATGATCTCCATTATCTGCACATGGATTAGTGGCTTCTGACAATTGGTGCAGTTTGCAAGTAAATGCACCAACAAATCCAAAATGTGCAGAGACTCAGCCCTGGTACCCATGACTCTGTACCCTGTGCTACTCCTAAGACAAGCTGTCAGTTCCTCAATTCCTTGGCAGAGAAGAAGTGAGAGCCCAGAGCCTCTGAACCTCTTAATGCAGCAACACACTTCAGTGTCTTTCCTCCTCTCACTGTCAGTTCCTTTGAGGATAACTGCAACAGGATGCCTTGAACATCCTTTCTGGTGGTCTTTCACTAGAACAAGTTCACTACCAGTGTAATGAAATTCATAGAATCATAGAACACAATCATAGAATCATTAAGGTTGGATAAGACCTCCAAGATCATCGAGTTGAACCTTCAACTGAGTGCGACCATGCCCACCCACTAAACCCCATCACAAAGTGCCACATCTACTCAATTTTTTAACACTTCCAAGGATGGTGACTCCACCACTTCCCTGGGGAGCCTGCTCCAATGCTTAACCACTCATTTGGTTCAGAATACTTTTTCTAATATCCAACCAGAACCTCCCCTGGCACAACTTGAGGCCACTTCCCCTTGTCCTATCATCCAACGAATGATCTCTATTCCAACAGTCCTCCAGCAAGACACCATTTGCTTTGGCAATAGCTCCATTAAAGCACATCCTTGCATGGCAGGAGATGCCAAGGGTTGCTCTGGAGACAGGTCTCTTGCTGTCTTCTGTGCCCACCATCCTTAATATGAGCGCATCACTGGCTTTCTCAGTATTATTCTGCTTCCAACAAATCTCCCCAAAAGTCCTGTCTGTTGGTGTCCAGCTCCATTCTGAACAGCAAGGAACACTGCATTTTTGTTCATGCACTCAGTCACCCCTTCACACAACAACTGAGGTAGATGCAGCAGCTGGAAACAGGCAAGTAAGACTGGGAATTTCTCTTGTCTCTGCTAGAGGACAGGCCCATTACAGGAGTAAGTCCTTGAGTGACCCCAGTCTCCTTGGCCTTAGCCTTCGTGCTGCAGCATGCCCAGAACGCTGAGTGGGAGCACAGGGCTTGGGGCACCTGTCACTGCAGAAATCACACGGCAGGTGCCCCTCAGCCTTGGTGGGGATACAAGGGGGTACAAGGAGGGTACGTCAGCTCAGTCAGACTTTAGGTAAGCCTTTAGGTGCCTTTCTCACAGCTATAATCTTGGGAGTGAGAGGAAAGGGGAAGATGCATAAGACAGTGTGACCAGGGAGCAGTGAAGAACCTCCAGAAGGAAACTGGAGCCTTCTTGCCTCCAAAATGAACTCTTCGAAACAAATAACAGAAACTCCCAAAGCAAAGTAATTCAGAAAAAAAACAAGCCTTCATACACAGGGGCTGCATTGGCTCTGTCTCCAGGTATTTCTCCAAGCACCTGTATGTCTGGAGTAGGGTGTCCCCATGGACACTCCATGGCTGATTTCCCTGTGCCATAAACTGCAACCCACGCTGAACTTTCAGCACGACAGGGGAAAATATCTCTGGGGATGAAGCCTTCCAGGCATCAGCCCAGACTTGGAGAGAACTGAGGGAAGTGGAGAAACTTTGGGTTACTGCTTTAGGTCCGTGTTAATTTTTTATTTATCTGAAAGTGTCACTGGAAGGGTTTTCAAAGTGAGTCTAAAGTAATTAGGCACTCCTGCTGATGGATTGCACTGGAGAGACATGTGGATTATTTATTACAGAGTCACTTGCTGGAAAGGTTAGAGGCTGAGAAGTAATTATTTTTTCCTTTTCTTCCCCTTTTTCTATTTTTTTTTAAGTGGAGGAATCAGCAGGGGAGAGCAGCCAAAGTTTCTCTGTGAAATATTCCATCCTGGCTAAGTGCCCCTTTTGTCCTTTCTCCCATGGTGGCAAATGGGACACGTCCCCCAAGAAGGATGTTGAATGGGAGCTCATGAAGCCTCAATTGCTGGAAATGTGTTTTGGGTTGAGATCCCTATCCAGCATCCACCCTTCACACCAGGGACCCTTAGAGGTTCCCCACTCTTTGTCCTCAGCATGTCATACCTCAACCAGGGTCAGATTTGAGGCTGCACAGCTCACCTAACCAAGTCCACAAACACCGTGAGGATGTCTGGCATGTGTCTGGTGAGTTTTTTGAGCAATACCAGGAGGATTCAATGCTTCCAGCAACCTCAGCTGCCTCCTCCTCTCCTGCCTTGTAATCTATGTCTAGGATGGGAATTGAATCCAAAGAAACGCAATCCTCGACCTTGAAAAACAAAGCCGGGCTTGGCGCAGTCTACGGATGAATATGCAACAGCCCTAATCAGGAATCCTTTGTCAGAAAGGGGATAATTGTGGCTAACAACATGTTAGTGTAGTGCTGGATCTCTGGGATTCTAACAGCTTATCAAATCAGGATCCTTTTTTGGTGGGAAAAGCTGAGCGAACAAAGACATGCTCAAGAAATTAGTCACTGGAGAATTCAGATCCTGCTGGACAGTGTTGCCATTGCGTAAACCACACAAAGTCTCGTGACATTCAGAGTAAGAGCCTGGGATGGAGTCAGGAATTAGAGAATGGTCTCGGGGGAGTGGTGTTGACACAGGGAAGTTGGGAGGATGGAGCATTAACAGCTCTGCTATGCTTGTGTTCTTTAAACAGTGCCCATCACTGTGGTGTCTGAGCAGGTATTATCTCAGCTTTACAGGGGATGCTATAAAGGGGATAGTCCAGGCTATTTGGGGTCCTTGCCAAAAAACCCAGAAGTGCTGAATAACTCTTGTCCCCTTGCAGGAGTCAGTTTAGTTTTAGGTGAAAAATTGCATGAGCTGCTCAAGACCAGTGAGTAGTTATTGGCTCTGCAACTGGCCCTGAGGACACCCAGTGCTGTACTTCCATTGCCCAGCTGCATTTCCAGCTGTCTCTGGCCATGCATCAACACATCCCAGGGAAGACCCTTTCTGTGGTGTCACCACCTTGTGCTAGTCACATCTTCTCCGGGGTGCCTGGCTAGGGACACAGCCTGCATTCCCAGGGCCTGTTGTCCACGGCTGGCCTCCAGGCCACCCAGGCAGAGCTCTCCTCTGACAGCAGCAACCCCTAGCTCATGGTATTTATAGATCCTGTCCATGTCCTCGGTGAGGAAGGCATCTGTAATCTCTTACAGATGTTGGCGAGAACAAAGCCAGCCAGTGACTCGAAAGGACCGCCCAGCAGAGTAATGGATGGAGACCTATTTCTTAGTCACCTCTGACATTCCTCCCCCTGCATGCTCTTCCTCTTCCCCACGAGACTCATTGGGGCCTGCCTGGTGCTCCCCAGGGCCCAGAAACCTTCCCTCGGGCAGGCACTGGTCCCCATTCCTGGCACAGAGAGTCTCAAGAAACTGTCTTCCATAGGCCTCAAAAGCAACGGGATGTTCTCCTAGAAACCCCAAAACCCACAGGAACAAAGGAGGAAGAGCACAGGAGGAAGAGACTCCTGCATGCTGACAAAGCACAAGGCTCCTGCCTGGTGTGCTGTCTGCTCCAACAGGTACAGCCACCCCGAGGTGCTCCCTGCCAGCTCTCCTGGGGCTTTGGGCTCAGGTAGCATCCATGTAACCATGTGGTTCCTGCACATCTACCTTTCCTGCACATCAGGGTGTTTTGCCTTCTCCTACATTCTTATGTTACCATCTCAAGTTTTCTCCACCAGTTGTCAATATCTCCTGCACAGGAACAAAAAGCTTCTCTGATCTCTGCAGCACACTTTCCCTTTTAAACAACCATCTCCAATTTCCACTTCACCTCTGGGTCAAAGTTCATGCCCAAATTATCCCTTCTTTCCCCTTCCCTTTCTTTCCCCTTCCCTTTCTTTCCCCTTCTCTTTCTTTCCCCTTTCCCTTTCTGGACCTTTTCTATGCCTTACTCCAATTTCCCTCTTGCCCTGCCCCAAATCCCGCCCTGCCTTCTGTGCAGGGAGGCTGGTACTTGGCAGTGCTGGCACGGGGCCACCCGGCTGTCCTGGGGTCTGACGGAGCATGTCCTGTCCTCGTTTTCAGGTCAACGTCCCGTCTGCCAGGAACCCAACTGTTCACCTGGCAAAAACCAAGGTGCAAGATCTGATTAGGAATTTGCATGCCTGGATGTTGTCATCTCCCCCTCTGCCACTGCCCAGGACCTCAGTACCTTCTTTGAATTGTCCTATGGAGGGTTTCTGGGGAGCATCAGGAGCTGGTAAGGAGCAAAAAGCTCATGGGCTCACACCCTAAGCAGGTGAACTCAGAGTAGCCCCAGCAAGAGGAATGAGCCAGCTCAGTGGAAAATGAAGCATGTGAAGCTGCTGGACATAGACTTTGGCAGCATGGAGGGAAGGAGGGGTGTGTTGGCTGGAGAGGTTTGACTGGGAAAGCAGCAGCAGCTCCTGTCCCCTCTGTAC
This sequence comes from Acanthisitta chloris, assembly GCF_000695815.1. Lineage (NCBI taxonomy): Eukaryota > Metazoa > Chordata > Aves > Passeriformes > Acanthisittidae > Acanthisitta > Acanthisitta chloris. Next base: position 42,454 of record NW_008653750.1, on the reverse strand, counting down.
TTAATTGCACAGGGATCTGTAGCCAAGAAACCTTTTAATGAGAGTCCAATATGCAACACATGCATTTTCCTTGAATCATTGCTAGAAATAACTTTGAGGTCTTATATCCTGGCTGACCACCTATTGAGCTGGGTGTAGAGTTTAGGAGATCAGCTATTTCATGTGTTTTGGAACCCCGTGAGCACGCACTGAGCAGCTCCTGTCCAGCAGTCCTGCCCAGCTACACCATGCTACAACTGCATCTCACTTGCTTTTAATTGCATCTCCTGTGGAGTTTGTGCTGTCCAAAAAATCTACTGCAGGGACTGAGGCAGCAGGTAGAGGGAAGCTGGTTCCTCCTTGTGCTTAGCTGAAGTCTCAAATCTTTTGCCTCCAAAGGCAGACACACTGGTGTCTTCCTCCTTTCTGCAGTGTGGCCTCTCAGATGGTCATGCAGGAATTTGCACTTGGAATTTCCTCTAAGCTGAAGTTGCTGTTAGACCCTGACTGGAGGTCGAATGTGGGGAAGAGGAGCCCTTTGGCTTTGGCTCCTTACCAGCACCAAACCTCTGCACAGGGTGGGAGGAGGAATGAACAGACAGACAGACAGACAGGCAGTGGGTTGGCAGCACTTGGCAGAACAGTGACTTTGTACTGAGCCAGAGCAGGACTGGCTGAGGCCCTTTAAATGAGTTACTCAGGTCAGGACAGCCTGCTGAGACAATATTCACATTGATGCTTGGGCTAATGGCAAAACCGGCTTCCAAACCTGTGGTGGCCAAGGGAGGGAGAGGAGCAGCTGCCTGCACTCAGGGAGGACCAGGGCCAACTTGCATGGGAAAGGGGAGGCTGGAGCAAGAGGTTGAGCAGGGAAAAGGAGGCGTATCCTCCCATTGCCAACATTGCCTATACAGGGGACAGATCTCCTGCTTTTGCTGCCCTTTGCATTTGTTGAGGTTTTTGCCTCCCCCACCAGCCCCAGCTCCTCTGGCAGTGTGCGTGGCTGGAGCAGTTTTAGAGGGGCCCAGGGTCTCCCCAGTCTGTCCCCCACCCTGCGAGAGCCACCACAGAGCCAAGGCAGCCGTTGGCTGGGCTTTGTCGGGAACCAAACACAGTAACTGTTTAACGATTTAACTGCACTAATGAATATTGGGCCAGATATTTTCAAGGCCTGTTCAGACTGATTACTTGGAGAGCTGAGTATGTCTACCAATTACCCAGGCAATTAGGCAACTAATTAAACACTTACCCTCAGCTTCATAAACAGAAGAGAGAGAGAGAGAAAAAGGAGCGAGGGAGAGAGCTGGCTCCGGTTTCTGTGAAATATTAGCTGTCAGAAATTGCCGCTTGCAAGGAGAGGGGCACAAAGGCAGAGGGATCTGGGCGGACAGAAAGACTGACAGCATGCGCAGGGGAGCGCAGCCATCGGACACTTCTCTCTGCCAGTGCCAACAGCATGGAAGTGTGTGGAGCCCAGACAGGCAATGGGCTTCAGGACATGTCCAAGCCATCATTCCTTGCCCCTTTCCTGCTTGCCTGTGACCACTGAGGCTGCGGAGCGAGAGCTCATCAACACACCGTCATCTGGCACGGTGCTGGAAGGGAGGTGCCAGGGAGGATGCTCAAGCACAAGCATCCAGCAGCTCCTGCCCCATGCAAAAACACGTGGTGAAAGAAGGCAGCAGCAAACTGCAAGCCAGACCACTGGGAGAATTGCTTTGCAAGGGAGAATAAGTAGAAATGGCCCCAAAGTGTGCATGCGATAGAGTTTAGCCAGTTTAGAACACTATGATTTCATCCTTTTAAAGATGTTTAGGGCCAGTGCTGGTGATCAGCTCAACATCTTGCCAAGGGTCAGAGGGTGGAGGCCATGCACAGATTAAAACCCACATCTAGCATTGGCTCAGGCCATTGCTACAAAGCAGATTTATGTTAAACCCAAAGCTCATGTGACAAAGTGAAGCAAAGTGGTTTCCTCCAGGTAAGGCCCAGAGGCATTTCACATTGCACTCCCCACTTCTTCCCTCAGCACTCAGCTCCCTTCTGTTCAGCACTGCTCCTGCCATTCACCTAACTTTGTGCAGGCACAGATTTTCCTAGGAATAATGGAAAGAATGTTGTTGGAGAATATTCAGAAACACTCCAGGGTTTGGGGGAAATTTAGAAAAATAGTTCTTGCCTGGAAAAAAAGTTTAAAACATTGGAACAAAGTGGATATATTTCTATTCTTTTTCAATTATTTTTCTATACATTTTCCCCTCTTAAAATATGCTTGCCCCTCCATTTTCAAAGGCAGATGTGGAGAATTTGAAGACTGCATGGAAGGTGTGCTCATTTCTGATGCAGGGTCAGCCCCGTGGTAGTGATAACCTGCTTGGAGCCTCAACAAGACACCAACCATATTATTTTCAGCAAGTTGTGGAGATATCTGTCAATTTTTAGATGTGTCATGTCTTCATGATGTTTATTTCTCCATCCAGGTACAAATCCAAAACCAGAACAGGAACAGAGAGATGCTCAATGATAGAATATTTCCACATCACAAGCACTGGGTTTTCTTTCTGGCTAGATGGGATCTTGCAAGGGGTACACTTTGTGTACCTTTGGGATATTTTAAGAGGTGAAAGGACAGGAGGAAAATCTTGAAGTCTCTCTGCACTGAGACACTCTGACAGCATAGACCAGTCTACTGTCCTTTGACACTGTGCATCTTGGTGCTGCCTTCTGAAGACCATAACAAGGTGGATCAGATTGCTTGGGGGCAATTCCAAATATTTCAGAAGATAAAATTCAGCCTCATGAACATGGAATACTACAGCAGCCACCTTGACGAGCTGCACATTGGTAGCATGGGCAGATGGACTTCATGTCGCTCGTGAATATTCAGACAGAGATGTACCTTTGCTGAGTGTGGTGATGGAGCTGGTAGGAGTAACTGGATGTGACACGCGGTTGATAACGCACAGATGGCATTTAACAAGGTAAATGAGTGATCCGATGGGCTTCACTGGAGCCTTCAGACAAGGCAGAGATGAAGTTTGCATAGCCCTGGAGTTTGTATGACCTGGAGGTTATTCACAGAAGAGTTCTCACTGTACCTGCTCAAATGGCACATCTGGGCTCAGAGCAGCTATAGCTGCCTATTTCCTCTATCCAAGCCCTCCAAGACATTTTCACTCTGGCATTGTGGCCCTCCAAAATTTCCTTTCTATTACCATGCATGCCAGGAGGACTGATCATTCACCAAGATATGTTTCATTTCTGGACTCACTGTTCAAGTCCCTCCACAACTTCCTTTTCCTGAGGTACCTGCTCAGGCAGCTGACAGTGGGTCCTGGGTGAGCATACTGACTTTCTGTAACCACTGCTGCCTTGTTCTCTGATGCCTTTGGAGCTCATTTCTCCATGCCATTGAACTTCCCAGATGCACACTACTCATCACACTGGGATAAACAATCCAGATTTGTATACTGCCCACACTGAATGTAAAAAGTACTGATTGGCTGGTTGTATTCAGATAACATCTACTAAATCAATTTATTTTCTATTAGTGTGTATTAATTTCCAAATCTTAAAGGTTTCCAGTTTCTTTCTGACTCCTCCTCTCTCCAGCTTCCTGAGCTGTAGCCCCGCAGAGCTGAGATTTCTGAGGCCCTAGGGACTGTGGTACTGCTCTCTGGCTTGCAGATGTCCAAGCAACATGGACAAAAGATCAATCAGCTGTAGGACACAGTGAAACCGTGGTGGCCTGCTGTCACAGATTGGCCTATAGCAGCATCATTTGGTGATGCCACTGTCTGCCTTGCATCTCATTGGGAAGCCACAGTGTCTGCACCTTTGTGTAGGTGGAGCCGTGGTAGAACTTGCTTGAACTGGTTTTGCTTCCATAAGGAAAAGCAAAAATACTTTCCTGGTAACAGTGGTGTCTCTAATGTACCATGGGGCTCTCTTGGATTCAGGCCTGCTGGGAGCCAGGAGAGTTTTCTCACTGGCTCCAGGGATGCAGGATGGGACCCTTAACCATTACTCCAAACAAAACAAGCTGTCCTGATAATTGAGGTAGGCCTGCTCTCGTGCCAGAGAGTTGAAACATTTATTGTGTAAAGCATCAGAAAAGGAAAGGAATCTGCTGGGAGCACTTGGATCGTTCCCGTAGAACATGCCCTGAGTCTCTGTTTGAAGAGTCTGTGGCACAGAGACGGGAGCTTGTTTTGATAGTTTCTCTGCATTCAGAGGCATGAACACTTTACAGTTTTCTGTTTAAATGACCCATTTCTGAGAGCGGAAAGCATCAGCCAATATGCTCCCGGGCCCCTCCGTACGTATCCGGAGTTTACAAACCGTCCCCACCGATCCGTGGTAGTTAATGGACACTCCTGCTGCTTAGGGGGGCTGGAAAACTGTTCCAGGTGACTACCAGCCTCGGTTAGAGACAACTCAGTCCCCAGAGGTCTGAGGAGACACATGAGAATGAACTCAGCATTTCTCTCGAAGCATGACGTTGATTAATGATGGTACAGCTCTGTCCTGCTGGCAAGCAGCTCGGTTGATGCAATCCACAGGGAATAGCTGTATATAAAGGAACTGAGCACCAGTGTTCACAATGAGCCAGTGCTGACTGTCCATACGAGGCTTTCAGACGTAAAACTGGCAAATGCTTTGCAGCAATTTCAAAGCTACACCTCATCTCTGCCTGCTTTGGTCACCTGCTCGCCCGTTAACACCAGGTGTTTTGGCTTCAGCCTCCAGACAGATTCCCCAGACACATTCCCCCTTGGGGACCCACCTTTTTTTGAGCTGGGTCTGGTTTCAGACTGTGCAGTGCGCTGACTCTCAGGAATCTGGAGCAGTGCTTCTGTCAGGAAAGCTGATTTTCCTTCTTCTCTTTGTTGTTTCATCTCCTCCCTGAGTTTCCACAGGTGATGGTTGAGGTTAGAAGAGACTACAACTAGATCTAGTCCATCTTTCTGCATAATACCAACTGCAGGGACCAGAAAGGTGGGCAAAGAGGTAGAGGGGAGGTTGAAGAACTTTATTCTTTGAGGGGTCTAACTGTTCACATCTGTCATCCTAAAGAAATTTAAACATGGTCTGAGGACTTGAGCTCCACCTAAAACCTCATCCCTCCTCAGTGGACAATGATGGGCACATCTGACATGTGGCTCCAAGTCACCCTCTTTGTGGGTCTCTGAGGCAGGCACAACAAATGCTCAGCACAGCAGCTTAGTTGAAGCTGAGGCTGCATGGAGGTGATCCTTCAGCCTTCCTTTCTCTCTCCATGAGGAGTTTGCTTTCCCACTGACCCACCAGTGTGTGTGTGGCAAAGGTCTACACACCACACAGTACTACTGCTGTGGGAGTCTACTGCTTTCTGCTTGCTTGCTGACACTGGCTAGGGAAGACTGGGATTATCCTGAGGTATGTGTCCTCAGACACCAATTTGGTATGAAATAGTAGTTTGGCGTCTAGGAAGAGCTGGAAAACCCTTCTCTTCCAGTAGGGTAAGTCTGCAGCACAGCAGTTTACTCCAGACATCCTCCCTGCTCAGTCCACAAGTGCTGAACATCCCTTCTGTGCTCCTTCAGGTGGGCAGAGGAAAAAGACTCTAACGTCTTTGCCATCCCAGCACAGTGCAGACATTGAGTGAATTGTGGGTGTCTCAGCATCTTTCTTCCCATGTGCTCTGCATCTGAGGCTTCCTGGGAGCTCCTTGTGCAAAACATCTGCAAAAGCAGAGGTTAAGAAAGCTGCTGGGGATTCATGTTACCTCTCTCCCTTGAGGACTCTGTGACTTCCATTCACGCCACTTCCCACATAATCAAAAAGCAAACCCTGAATGCCCGAGAATGTAACTTTTCTCAGAGGAAGGAGCCACTGGTTGTAAACTCTTTGTAAAACAGCAGGTTTCCTGGTAAAACACACTGGCTGTTTCCCAAGGGGGGTGACGCTATCTCTACAAACTCAAGCAAGATTCACAGCAGGCAGTTTATGCAAACAGATACAAGGGCAGGAGTGGTTTGGGGTGAGGAGATGTTTGAAGCTGGGTCAGCTTTTGCTTGGGATGGTGGGTGAAAGCTGATCAGCCATGCTTTCATCTCCTGCCATCCTTGGAGGCTGGCAGGACACCAATAACTTAGCAATGGCTAACCAGTCCCCAACCAGAGCTGAGACTCACCAAGCTGGCTCCTGGGGATCTGCCATGCCTTTTCCCAAGAGCTTTCCTTTGAAAAAGGAAACCCAATGCACTTTGTAAGAGCAGAGATGAGAAGCTCCCAACCAGGCCATCAAACCATGCAAGTGCCACCAGGATGCCCATGGTTTTGCTTTCATGAAGACTGCATTCACTGGAGGCATTTGGATTAAGCTCCTGATGCAGGGCATATGCAGGAGGCAAAATGTTAGGACTTGGAGGATGCTCTTTTAAAAGCTGCATACCCTTTTGGGAGCCTGCCATCATTTGGAGAGTTGGAAGTGAAACAGAAGCCCATGTCTGTCTGTTTAACACAGGCCAAGCTGTGTCTGCATATTTATTTATATCCAAAGCACATAATATACACTCTGGTTTCCATAACCTACTCTCTGATGGTGCAGACGAAGACGCAGTGTCCCATTTACCCTCAGTTCAGACAATGCCAGGAGATGTCTGTGGCTTTCTGTGACATGCAGAAGGAAAATGTCTGTTTATTTCTGTGTGAGCAGCGGGTTTCCTCTGGGATGCCTTGATTGATACACTGCTATTGATTCAAGTGGCAGCTGGGCTGGACACAGGGCGCCCAAATATGAAACCAAGGGGAAGCATGTGCACAGACCACAGCTGTCCTGCCTCCCCATCTTGCCTGCAGCCTCCTGACCCCTCTCCTATTAAGCACAGCCCCCAAACAGGGTGCTGGCATGGACACCTCCAGGCATTTTAGCAAACCTCCCCTCAAGCCTTGGCCCCAAAGCCCAGCCACGGATGACTGCTGAGCCCACCCAGAGGAGGGCATCCAGTTGGGCTGGTGGATCAGCTCCAGGGAACCTCAGGAGACAGGGGGCTATAGGCATGTGGGTCAAGCTGATTTCTAGAGGTAACACTCCTCCTCTCTCCCTGCCATGGGCTGACACAGTCATGTGGCAGCAGCAGATAGGAAGGACAAGGAGTAAATCATCACAATTCAAAACAGACAGGTGTAGGATTTTTAGTTAAGGGACATGAAGGAAATTTGTTCTTTTGAACACTTCTACCTGTGTTTATTCCTGTGACATTTTTGGAAAAAAAAAACAACCCTGATGAAAGACTAGTCAGGAGAAGGAAGTTTGAATGCTGTCTTCTGGAAAACAATTGGCATAAAATAACCAAGAAAACAAGGCAATACAAAAGCAGGTGGGAACACATAAGGACTGGACAGGTATTTTTTCTTCTTTCTCTCCAAGAGAAGCCAGCTGCAGGGGTTTGGGATACAGCTTCCAAATTCTCCACTGTTCAAGGGAAGGGGAGATCTCTATTCCATGTTTCTAGTGCATGCCCATGACCAAAATCCAGAACAGTTGTGTCTGGATTTTATTACCATCACTCCAGTCCCACACCTGCATCAAGGTGTTTCCATTCTTGTGTCCTCCTAGTGCCAAAGGAATATACCCATGCTTGGAGGTGAAGTATGGCAAAGTTTATGGAGAGCAGGAAAGAAATTCCCCCTGGAGTCTGGAAATACCCTATCATTTAAATTAAATGTTAGCCTTTGAGAAGACAAAAAGAGCACTGTCTCCAACAGAGGTGCCTGGCGACATGGTGAATATTTATTACAGTGCAGGTAGTTTAAGAAAACAGAGGCATTTCACTGGAGATTTGGATCTTCAGCCTAAATAGGAGCTTGGACTGGAAAGGTTCAGTTCCTAATTAAATCTAAGTTGGACACTGTTCCATAGAGGGCAGATTGTAACTATAAGAGGATGTTAATGTGGATTTTAAATATTTATTATAACTGAGGTAGGTTATAAAAACAGACATTCTTCCTTTCAACACTCTATAATGTCAGATTTAGAGGTTTGTCTCGAGCTGTGAGTGATTTCCCAGCAGCTGTCAGGGGCTTGAGGGCAATTTATCACCCTCCCAGTGAGAGATCTCTCCGGACAGTGAAAGATTAGTGCACTGATTTATGGCACACAAGGAAAAAACAACGTTGTTCAGGCGGGTGCCTGGGTGCTGATTTTCACACACCTGTTCCCAGCCCAGCCACATGAGTTGGTGATTTCACTTCTCCAGTGGTGCCTCGTGGAGCTGAGACTTTAAATCACCCCAGTGCCACCCGCCAGGACTGGGCACCCTGTCTCCAAGGATGCATGGGCTGAGAGGGCAGGCAGCCCAGATGGTGTCAGAGATTGGTTCTGAATCTTCACAGAGCCAGCCTTGGTTTGCAGCTTGTGGCTCCTGGTGGGGTTGGGATTTTGTGATGAGCTCCATCCAAGTCAGGATGATGGGACAAGAACAGATACTGATGCAGGCAACTCTGCAGAAAGCAGAAAAATATTTAAGGGTCAAACAGGAAGTCCAAGCCCCTGCCATCATCCCTTGGAGGGCACTATAACCACTCCTAGCAGATAGGCAAGCATCTCTCACCTCTGAAGAGCACAGTGCCACAGAAGTTAAAGCCTCTTGCTCAGCCTCACAGGTTAAATCTTCCTTGAACCATGATTTTCATGGCAAAGTGGGAGAGACTATCAGCACTTGCTATTAAAATGTCCCATCTCATACGTCATCTGTCAACTGTGAACACTGCAAGTCTCACCTCCCCCCAACAGAATTGGGTTGGAAATTTAATTCAGCAGAAAAATCATGAAAATTGTGGCTTAGTGGTGAAAAAAGATTCTTTTACAAACATATGAATCCCTAAGTTTTCAGTGAAACAGATGCATCCAAAAGGCAAGATGACCTGTCCTGCATGTGGCTGCAAATCCATATGGGTTGGATCACACTCTGATGGAGCTCCACAAACCATGCTTGATCTTGGCATGGAGACACCCAACTTTCACACACCTGAACCTGAGTGCCCCTAACAAGCTACACTACCCCTGTAGAGGTCTCCAGCCTTGTGAGTGCTGGACCTTGATGCCCAGGTTTGGTCCTGCCTCCTCCCTACCTCAGCCTGAGGTTTATCAATGTCTTCACACCCTCTGTCTCCCCCAGTGTAGCACTGATGCCCACATCCTGTGATATGGATGCATTTGTGCAGCTCAGTCAATTAGAGGAGACCGTGCCATCATCTGATTTGGTTTGTTACTTAGGAAGGCGACAATGGAGACAGGATTGATTCAATAGTCTAAGACGAATTTGGGGAGAGATGTTCCAGCAAGGGGCTATGTGTAAGTGTTAGTGATTGGTTTTAAATAAGTCTTCCTTTGCTCTGGATTTCACGTGGAGTGGGGCTGGTACTGAAAATCTTCTTGTCAGAGAAAACGTGCTAAAAGGGCAATTTACTCACTCCCTGCACTGCCATCCAGCTCAGCAGGTCTCTAGAGCTGTAGGAGGCCTTCCAGTTAAACACTTAGAGTGATAAAAACAACTTTCAGGTGTGGTTTATGACGCAACAAATACAGATCCTGTGGGTGTCTCTGGTGCACAGCCATTGCCAAGAGCCTCAGCAAGGCTGAGGTGGCATTGGCTTTCATTGGGCATCTTTTGTGAGAAGGAAAGTGGGATGATCTCAGATTTTGCAGCCATTAGTGGGATTGTGTGTGCAGGGAAGGGAAGGCACAGAAGAGGGTTAGTTATTGGGTTTGAATGTGGAGACAGAGAGGACCTCTGTCTTCCAACCCAGGATGGGGATTTGGGAGGACAATGACGTTGCTTGCTGAGATTTGTTTCCACTGGGAGCCCAAAAGGCTGGATTAAAAGCCTTCAGAAAAACATGCATTTAAAGAAGTGAATCTTGCTGAGCAAAATATGACTCAGAAATCCAGGAACCAATCTGATTCCCCTTCCAGAAATGGCCTGGTCACTAAAGCAAAATGATTTTAAATCAAAGCTGCCAAAGAATTCCATTAAACAGGCTGAGCAGAGAAAAGAGGCTGTGTGCAGCAAATAACTGCATTAGCCACACGACAAAACAAATATAACAAAAGCCTCCAAACAAAATTACATTTCACAATTAGGAAATGAATAACTCTTTAGACAAAAGCAAGGCAATGGGAAAAAAATTTAGCATAGACTGACGCTTCTAATTGTCTTCCTTTTAGCTCCTCTGTTCACTGATCCATTGAGCAATGATAAAGGCATTAAATTTGGTGATTATGTTCAGTGTTTCTAATGACTGAGCTGCCTGGGACTTGACTGCCTATGCTCAGGTGTGAGCTGGAGGGAGCTGTGTCTCTGCTGTGCAGAGAAGGTAAATCAAGGTAAAGCATCTCAACCACCTCCATCCTTAGCAGTTCTGGCAAGAGTCTTCCTCCTGAGCTGGGGC
>NW_008653750.1:22915-32025 GCF_000695815.1 Acanthisitta chloris | reverse complement strand
TTCCTGCTGGAGTTGGTTCTGTGTGCGTTCAACTCTTGATGTAGTAGTGATGCCCTGGAGCTGGTAGCCCCTCAGTGTGGATGCTCAGGGCCAGGCACTGGGGTTGGGATGTCTCATGCACTATAAAGGTGCTTTGGCATCAGAAATCATGGTTCCCCTTTTTATTTATTTTGCTGGCTGTAGGAGCTTGTTTCCTCAAAACACATCAGCTTTCCACAGCTAGCACTAGCTTGGGCTTTCTTCCGATTCTGATCAAGTTTGTACTTATGGCTTTGATTGAAATAGACATGTGATCTTATTATCCATATGTCCACTGGGGCGCGTGTCACAGCTTGCCTAGCACATGGTAGTGCTTATAATATCATTAACAATGTCTGAATAACAACTGTTAGCTAGAGTCAGCCTTTATTATCACATGGGGCTTCACTGGGTTTTCTTTGATTATGATTTTTTCCATCTTGTTGCGAATGCCTCCTAATTCTGTGCTAATGGAAGGCAGTTGCCTGCAGAAGGATGCAATAACACATTTCAAAGAAACTGGTGATGGTGAGATGCAGGTGAGAGGTTGGATGTTTTAAACACCTACTCTGGTCCTGGGCATGCCATTGCTGCCTGAGTTATGTGACTCAGGTAGTTGGCTTGTCTACTCCTTCCAGACGAGATTAAGGCAGAACAAGGCCTGGTGACCAAAAATGGGCTTGAACTCCTTCCTGCTGGAGTTTAAATCCCCACCACACTGGTATTTTGCCAGAGAGAGGAACTTCTCTCTGCCTGTTCGCAGGGTGCTCAGGTCCTGGCCTGGTCTTTGTGCCCATCACCAATGTCTCAGCTCCTGGGGTGGGATGATGCAGATCCCATGGTGGCATCACATGCAGTACACTTCACACAGTGCAGCAGTATCAGAACCAGCACTGGATCCTGACTCCTCCTGAGGCCAGTGGTCATAACTATTGCTCTGCATGGGGTTTTCCTTCAGCTCTCTCCATGCTTTAGCAAGTGCCTGAAATTCTATTAGTCTCCTCATGTCAGGAATGTTCCCAGCACTGGGGATGTCCTGAGCATCAGGGAAAAGTGAGCAGGTTTTCCCTGCATCAATGACAAGAGGTTTAAGCCTCTTCCCTTTCAAGTGTGTGCCCTGTGATGTATTGACCTGCTGTGTTTTTTCAGTTGTGTTGTGGATTAGAGAATAAACAGCTCTGCTCCTGCTACTGGGGCAGCTCTGAGCTGGGGCAGCCTGGGCAGGGTGAGCTCATAAAACTCTGCTGTGAGCCATGATAGGTGAAAGGGAGGAAGAAAGTCTCCACAGCACAGGAGTGTGAAGCTGGTTCTCATTGCTGCCAGATTGAACAGGCAAAAGTCACAAAGCAACCAGTGGCCTGGTTGAAAGCCCCTTTCTTCTCTCTCCAGTGCTTCCCAAGGGCTGGATTTGCTCCCAGCCTGGGCTGGAGGAGAGGCAGGACAGAGGCTGACACGAATATCCTCACTCAAACATTGCTGCCTTCATTTCCCCTGGGAAACTCATCTGCTCCCTGCAAAGGGTATTTTCACAGGGATGCTGTGATGTGAGGGGATGCATCCTCATCCCCATGTATGCTCCCTTCTCTTGTCTGCTCAAAGACAGGAATTGCAAGACATCAGTCACTGTGCGTGTGTGCATTGATGTCCCTTTTCCCTGTGAGAAACCCTATGAATTCTCTTCTCTCAGAAAACAGCCTCAGCACCCATATTCCTCCTCCTGGGCTCTCCAGCTGCCCTGGCACAGAGTATTTCCCTTGCCAAACTGTCTTTGCTGGGCTCAGATGGAGCGAGGACAGTGTAACACTCTCCACTCACCACCACCCTTTCAGGAGCATCCTTGGGTTCTCACTTCCAGTCAGACTCAACCCAGGATGGGCAGACTGACCCACCACTGGACTCCACAACCCTGAAAAGGTTTCCAGTGCTTTTCACCCAAATTTTCTTCCCTTTTTCCTGTGTGCTGCCCATTTGCAATCCAATCTTCCCAAACTTTCCTTGCAACTCTTTCATTTTGACATGAGCTTGTGAGAAAAAGGGCAGCATTGGGGATGAAGCTGGAAACATGAAACCAGAGGGCCTGGAGAGCTGGTGCCACAGGCCCAGGCACGATGAACGTGACCATACATTGATTTGTATGTGCATGCCCTGACTGCAGCCAGCCATGCCTCTCCAGCGAGCAGAATGCGCTACGTACTTCACTAATGAATTAAACAACTATAATTAATTCTATTTATAAGATGCCTCTAGGTGTATTTACAACGGGAACAATAGAAACAATAATGCATTACATGATGCCAAGCAGCATTAGTTAATGCAAACAAGAACATGCCGAAGCCAAGCCCCAGCACTGACTGCCCTGTGCCACCAGCCTGGCTGGTGAGAATGACCTGGGCACCTTCTCAATATAGTTTTCCTCTCCTCTGCTCTGATTTCATGCGCTTACTGGATGTTTGACAATATCCTTTCTAGTTTTTTGCTCAGAGAGGTCATTTAAGTCTAATAATCTTCAGTTTTAAGTCTTCCCATCTCATCATGTCCGGACTTCAATGGACAAGTGTGCCCATCTCAAATAGCAACATTTTCCACCTATTTGCTCCCAACCACTGCAACAAAAGCCCCAGGAGAACCTAACAAAGTGGGGCTGGTGTTGCCAGAGGGCAGCAGAAGTGGGCAACCATTGAAGCAAGCTCTGAGCCATCACCAGCCCCAAAGCAGCATCCCATTTCAGGGGCTTGCCCACCACAGGTGGCAGCCAGGGGTGGAGATGCAGCAGAAGCACCACTGGAGGAAGGCAGAGACAGCTGTATCTCCTGGGATAAACCTCACAGGCCATCAGGGTTTGCAAGGGGGGGTGCCTCATGTTCAGTTCTACAGGCATATCTGCCTCCTGTTGGGATCACTGGGAGTTTGGGCTAGTGGCTGTTGTTGGTGTGGTTTTGATCATTTGATGGCAAGGTTGGGGTGAAATATTCCTCCCACCTCTGCATACTGACTCTCCAGGTAAGAGCACATGTCTAAGTCTTCTGATGGCTGTTAGACTTGGTTAAACCAATACTCTTTTTATTATTTTTCTGGCAATAAGCATATGGGCTGTAACTCTTTTTGTCAGCACTCCAAGAAGGATTTAACACCTTCCCCATAGAGGACAGCCTACTGATTACTTGCTGCTCAGCTGGGATATCTGCGGCCTGCCTTCCCTAACTCCAAACTCATTTACAAATCCAGCATGTCTGATTTCTGGGAAAGCTGCAGCAGTTTCCTTAGTGCAGGCACACAGTGGCCTGCACTCCAGGAGAAGACACACAGAGTCAGAGCCTGAGCTTGGAGATTACTCATTCTCCTCTTGCTGTAACACCTGGGGAACAGACTTGGGTGTAGCAGAGAGTCTGCCCCTTCCCAGGGGTGGTGAATGTGTTGGGTGAGGATTTGAGTGTCAAAATCCACCTTCATGCAGTCTTGGGATGCCCCAAGCTGCACACATGCTGATTTCCTCTCTTCAGCACCCGGGGCTGCCAGTTATTGATATGTTGAATGATGGGGGGGTGAGCCATTCATAAGAGACTCCAAAGATTTGTTGTTCCACTTGCGGCTATCAGGTGTGATATCTGTCTGCAGTGGTGCTCCTGAGAGCAAATTTCCCCTCCAAGAGATCTGTATCTTGGAGATTGGACATGATCCAGAGCTGAGCACAGCTCTGCACTGGCTCTCTCTTGCCCCCATGCTGCGTGGGCTGAGCTGATACCCAAGACATTTTGGAGGGCCAAGGCTGCAATATGCAAGGCAAACTCACTCACCCCATCTCATGTTCTGGTTCTCCCTGGTTACCACCAGCAGCTACAGGAGGTGCTTCCATGCAAACAGCCAGTCCTCAAAGGCAGTGAGCTCCCTGCCACCCTCCTCTTCAGCCCCTCTGCATGGGAGGGCTCTGCAATGCCCCATCCCTGCTTGCTTTGGCAGGGATTTCCTCGAACCTTTTGGTTTCCTTAGCTCCTCCTGGCACACGGCCAGCCAACTCCATGCTCCTCTTTGCTCATCAATCTTTTCACCAAAACATGGTGATATACACTGTGATATACTGAGAAGCATCCCCATGGGCTCCCAAGGCAGTGGACAAATTACCAGATTATTTGTGAATTTTAGCCACCCGATGGGAATTCAATGCTTCGACTGTAAATGTGAAATCAGCTACTTCCTACAACTTCAAAACAGGGAGCTGTTAACAAGTCAGGTAAATTAAACAGCAGACTCACTGCACTAACAGGCAGAGCTGTCAGGAGAAGACAGATGCTTGCAATCAGTGTGGAGCTCAGCCTGGCTCCCCATCCCTGGCTTGAGGAAGAAAGCACTGACTTGCTCTGGAGCAGCTGCCTGGGAAGTTCACCAGGAGCAGATCTACCCCATGCCTTTGCTCACCCTTCTCTGGGATGCTCTTGCACAAACCCAGATTGGGCAGTGGTGCCTATCTATGCCATGGCACCTTGCTCCAGCATCCTGCTCCGTTTTGGTGTTGGCCCCCACAAATCCCTCAACAACCCTTAACACCAAGCATGCAAGAGCTGCCAGAGAAAAATCTCCAGAAATTGTGCTGTGAGGACAAAATGGCTTAAAAACCTCACCTTGCTAGAGATCAGATAGAGCAGGAACAGTGCTCAGAGATCAAGTTGAGGGGATCACTCAGCTGAACAAAGCCACTTTCGCTGCAAAAAAACCATCAAAACCAGGGTTACAGGGGCTCATCCTCTCCTGCTGCACAGGAATCCATTAAGCCAGAACGTAACTCTGAGTACTCCCAGACAGAGAACCTCTGACAAGGGGAAAATGCAGCTACACTAGAATTTGTTAGGTAAATTTATTATGGATAATTTAAATACACTACAGAACTTAGTGTGCCGTATGCACCCTTCGATAGGGCTCCACAGTGCTGTAATCAACTAGTGCTGACAATAGGAAATGCAGATTTATTAATTCTCATTCATATATTGGCTTAAATACCTTAGAGTTAAATAAGCAGATTTTTTTTTTAATTCCCCCTCCTTACTGCACAGCAGATAAGGTTAAATTTCTTAAGGATAGTCACTGGCATGAACTAATTTATATAGAACTCATTTGAAATGTGAAAAGTGTTCACAAAAATTAATATTTTGGGGGGTGAAACTAAAAGGCAGCAGGGTAGGAAATGCCTTTTTTCCTCTTCTTACCTCTTGGAACCAAGTTGGTGAAGAGAAACATATGCCATCCTTGCACCTCCCTTGGAAAATTCTTTGATGGCTTATTTAAAATATTTATGTGGGTACAGAAGGAATCACTCTCAGCTTTGTGTCTGCAAACAATTCCCAGCAATATACTGCAGGAGGTTTTCAAGGCTTGGGCCTTTTTTTAAAGTAGTTAGGAACCCTTTGCATAAATGTCATCTGGTTTTATTGTTTTGACACTTCTGCAATGATAAATATTGTTACTGAAAGTCAGCAAAACAGATGGATGTCTGCCTTGGCGGGTTTTGTGAAATCTCATGCTAATTAAGGGACTGTCAGGGGGAAAAAAAAAGAATTAAGATTGAGATACATTTTCACTCGCTTCTCTGACTTGACACACTGGTAAAAATGGTGATGGGGAGGTCCTGCTGGGGCTTGAGGAGCCAATGCCTTGAGGGGCTCACACTCCTTGCCCTTTTGCTCTCTACTCAGAAATCTCACCAGGATTTGGAGTAATGTTGCCTTTTGCTGAGCTTTAATAGGAGTAGGTGATCTCATGATAGAGGGCGAATATGTTGGGAACTCAGCGATGAAACAGGAGGATGATAAAACTCTCCATGTGCATCTTACTTGGCCATGCCCATTGGGGTGTAGACCTACAATTTCAGGACCCAATGATGAAAAAGAATCCAAGGATCCCTCTGTGTCTGAGAGAACATGCACGGGAGAGATCCCAGCACTGGGAAAGGGGAAGGATGCAGCACCTGGTTGTCTTTAACTGAAACAGCCACAACATCAGTAAAAAGTTACAGGCTGGCACAAAATTGATTGGTTCTAGGAGGTAAAGATTGAAAAACACCAGTGGACTCAAAAGGCTGGTGGGAATGAGGAGGACCTGCCCAGGATTTTGTTTACACTTCCAGGTTCCCACCATTAAGCAGAGGAGCTGACAGGGTTGTTTTCCTTCCAGCAGCTTGAACTCATCTGTTTGTCTTCATCTCTATTTGCAAACAGCAGCCCAGGGCCAGCTTTGCTTTCACTTTATCCTTGGCGGCAGAGAGAGCTGCAGAAACTAGAGCTGCAGCACATCCAGCAGCATGAGGGATGGGAAACAGCTGAGTAGGGAGAGCCCTGATCCCCTGAGGAGTCCAGGTTAAACAAGCTGAGCACGGGAGCCACGGGCATTCACAAACCTCCCTGCCAGCTTGGGAAAGGTGTTGAAACATGGCCAAAAATATTCCACTGCAGCAAGCTCCACACCTTGCCAACCTTCTTCATGTGAACGGGCAAGAGGATCCTGATTGCATCCTCGAAGATCCTGATTATCCTTAGTAATCCTTGATTAGCATCCTCAATGCTCTCCTAAACGTCATTCGGAGACACCTAAGGTGTGCAGTGTGGGACAGCAAAATGCAATGGACTAGTTGCTGGTCTGGGATCAAGAAGTAGTTGAGTGCCATATCTGCCACTAGCTCATTAAATAAGTTAGCAATAGTTCATCAAGAATAATAATAATCTTTTCCATCATTGCAGTCTTCTGTTGGTTTCTCCCACAGCAACCTTATATACATCCCCAGGGCAAGCAGTGTTGATAATAAAAATCCATCCTTCTCCAAAGGAAGGGACTGTTCACCACTAAGTGCCTCTGCTTTTCTGGGGACAGAGGTGAGTAGTTGGAAGCAGGTCATGGTTCATCTTCCTCATTCCTCTTAAGGAGAGCAATCACAGGCCTGGATTTGTCCCAGCACTGGTTACCTGGAGAGCTTTGATGGGAGCTCAATCCTCTGAGTGCCTTCTCCAAGCAGGGCAGTGAGTGAAGAGTTCAGGAAGCAATTTCTCCATCCAAGGAGGGAATTGCTCACCAGGATATCCCTGCACAGGTACCAGCCTGCTGTCTCATGGTGAACAAACCCCACCATGCTCCCTGCAGTGGCAGGGTCCACTCCCCCACCCCAGTTTCTTCCCCTGCAGCAGCGCTTAGCCTTTCCACACCCAGAATTGCCAACTATTTTTACACTTTTGTGGGGTTGTCCTAAACAGTCTCTACTTTGCTTCCTCAAGACATCCAACTCTGAAAATCTTTCCCACTGACATCCAGGCTCTCTGCTTCTATACATGGTTAGAATCCTGTCACTTTTGCTCAACAGCATTGCTCAAACAACCCCAAAATGGGCACCAAGAAAAGAAGGCCCAACCATTGCCCCTTCATTTGTCTGTAAGCACCTCCCAACCCTCCCAATCTCCAGAATACTTGGCCTTGTAACTTTGGCCAGATCTTCCTTGGCCTTCATACTAATCTTGTTGTTGCATTTTAGGCTTCCTTTTAATTTAAAAAATCTCATTGATATTTTGCATCATTTTTTTATATTTTATTTCCCAGGGTGCTAATATTCCTTTCAACAGACCTTGATTAATGGCTGAAAGCTCAGGAATATTCCTGGTATTCACTTAGGCAGAGCAATTACACTGCAAAGAACAGCATGAGGACCCTGGGTTGACATGCAAATAGCCGTGTTACACAATTAGTTGATGCACAATTAATTGGAATAATGACAAATATAGTCAAATAAGGCTGGATTTAGGCTGTGTAAATCTGAGGCATACCTTAGGGTTATACAATTAAGAGACGTAAGGAGACAACAGCAGAATCCTTCAAGGGCAAAAAGCCTATTTCTGAGAAAAATGCTTTTCTCTTTAGATCCAACCTGAGAAAAACTGGCAAAACAACAGGCAAAGGAACCTGAATGTGACAAAGACTGGACAGGCACATGTCCCTTACTTATATGGGCTTGTACTGAGCCTTACCAACATGCACCACAGGGACAGGTGACTGGAGACAGGAGGAGAGAGCCCAGGGAGGGATGACCTCCTAAACCCATTGGCACTCGAGGTGAAGAGGGGGAGGCATCCCAGCATGAGCACTCCTGCCCCTACTCCTGTCCAGCAGCACCCAGGACCCTGCACAGGACTCCTCCATACCAGTCTCCCAGGCTTGGAGAGGGTCAGTCACCCCCAAACCTGCCTAAGCCTTACAGGATTACTTTACTTCTTCTTTTCATCCTTTTTTTTATAACCCAAGAACCATCAAACTTTCTTGGAAGAAGGGAAAAAATGTCCCACTAACATCTTGCACAGCATTACCACAATGATCTCCACTACGACCCACTAAAAATGAGGATAAACTTTGAATGTTCATCTGTCAATTTTATTTCCCTCCCATCTGTTTCTCCCTGGTTTGCAAGCCCAGAAACGGGGAGAGAAGGTGGGATGCAAAGACTTTTTTTCTGCAGCTGCTTCAGAGCTTGTCCTCATGTCCTCCAGGCTGCCAGTGGTCTGTGATCCACACAATGACCAAACCTGCACAGCCCCATGGTAACAAAATAATTAAGCAGCAGGCAGAGAGCACTGAGGTGCAGCTTCTTGCAGCCAAAGAAACAGGACACGTTCATCATGGCATTGTGCAGAGGACGAGGATGCCTCAGGGTCCCCTCAACGTTCATTTTATTTTATTACTACTTTATTTTCCTGTCCTTTTGAAAACCGCTACATTAACCCCCAGATCTTAGATATTGAGCTTAGCTGGTGTTAAAAGTTTAATTACTCTTGCTGCTAATTAGGATTCTTGCAGAGAGAGCTTGCCATCCAGTCCTGGCAAGCTCTGATTCCCTGTGCAGTTTTAATGGTGGGATATGTTTTGGGGGCAGTTTTATGTCCTCTGATGATAGAAGACCCTGATGGATGCTGGAGATAGAGACACTGAAATGTCAGAGCACCCTAGGATGATCCCAGCAGGGTCCTTTAAAAATGGCAGTAAGACAAGATATCCTGGAGTTTTCCTGACCCAGCCTGCACTTGTTTCCCTGTTCCTTACACCTTGGTCTGGATGGCCACTTCAGTTTT
>NW_008653750.1:10381-22894 GCF_000695815.1 Acanthisitta chloris | reverse complement strand
CTGCTGTTCTTCCCCAACACTTCTTTTCTCTGAGTTCCCAGCAGAGGGACCTGCAGGATGGACCCTGGTATAGGTGATACAAATTCATTTAAAGTTGACTAGATTTGCTGAGAACTTTTCTGAATGTTTCACCAGCTTGTGGTATTCTGGATATTTTCACAGGCTGCAGACACCTACTTCTTCTCCTGCCTTGATCAGTAGCCTTACTCCATTGGTCAAAGAGGGAATTAATCAAACCCTATAAAACATTCTCCATGCTCAGTCTCTTACTGGGGTTCTATTGAGAAACAAATGATCCTTTAGGACTTAAATCAATGTTCATTGAGCCAATACCCTTCATGTGATTTCAGTGGGGTTTGGATCAGCTCTTTAGCATGCACATTATTACAGTAAGTGTTATTTATCTAGAGATGATATTTAGGCTTGAAAAACAATCAGGAACATTTTAAGCAGCCAAAGACAAATTCTACTTGATCACACATACAATAATGATTGATGGTAATGGAAAAAAACAAATGCTATAATGATGATTTACTCGCCTGTCAGAAAAAATTAGTCATCCTAGAATTATGCCAAGCTTATGTGTATGTGGGGATATGTACACAAACACACGTGTGTGGGTACACATGCCACGTTGTATCTGTGACAACAGCATGTGCACGTGCTCTGGGGCTGGGGAACACAGTGACAAAGAGTCTCTTGCACAGTAAAAATATAATTCACATGGGTGGCAGCAGTGCTTTGCTGAGGGATGGTGAGAGGAAGCATCTAATTATCAACGTGTGCCATATGAACTCATCACTGGTATGTAGGGGAACATACAGAACACGTGTGCTGAGGCCTCATTTCACACTGTAAGTTAAACCAATCTGTATTTAAGCATGGAACGTTTGGCCATATTTCATCCCAGGGATTTTTGGTGATATGGAATGGAGTTGATTTTGCAGGACCCCAGTGTCATGTATATACTGTCACATACTTGAAATAGGTGTGCAGTGTGTTTGATCCAATATTTATTTTTGCCAGCTGGGTTGTGGGGGTTGCTGCTGTCAAACATTTGGGTTCCTTGCTGGTGTCTGGGGAGAGGGACTTTTTGTGGGGTTTATTTCTTGGTGTTTCTCCCCCCTCCCCAGGACAATTTGAGGTAGTTTCATGTCATTAATACTGGTAGTGAACTTCCCCTCATATTTGAAACCAGCACAAGAGCACAAGAGTGAATGAGACCATCCCAAGATTTCTATTTCTTTACACAAATCAAATTCTTTTACAATCCTTCAACATAACACATTAAAATATGCCTGTCTCGCCCGCTCTCTCCCGGATTGCCTGCGAGAGGAGTGGAGACCCCTGGGAATTGTTTAGCAGCGATTCACTGGGTCAGTGTATTAGAACAGACTCAAGTCTATCAGCCAGATGGTGACTTCAGAAAAAAATTGACACACCATTTCAAACTGATTTCACGCAAACCCTCCTGAGGGGAGCCAGTGGGAATCCAGCAATCAGATCTGTTGTGAATAAATATTACAAAATTGTCAATTACAAAAGGGATGTTTAAAATGTTTGACTGATTTAGAAGCCTATTCATTCCTTGCCTTATACTTTGATGATGGATCTTTCAATATCACTGAGTGATTGCTTCTCTTGGCCAGACAGATCTCAGCTTTTAATATTTTTATTGGAAGAAGTTAGTGTACTGCCTTTCCAATTTTTTTTTATGGTAAGCAGACATCTGAGATAAAAGCTAAGCCAGGTATAATTTGGAGCATCATGTCTTCTACAGAGAGTGGCTTAAAAATGAGCGTTGGACTTAATATGGCAAACAGGTCTGAACACTTTCAAAGGTACCCAGGACCAAGATCTCTCACAGGTAAATTTAATCAGTGTACAAGCAAATGTCTGGCTTTGCAGAGAGAACTTGGAATATCCTTCCAAGCACTACACATGGTCACCAAGTTAGGTATTCAGCTGAAGAAGGTATTTGCCTTGTGTTGAAACTCACAGTGGAGTCAATTTTTGCTGTCCTGCCGCTCATGAGACTGCTCTCGATCCATCACCTTCTCTGACCTTGTTTCTTTGTCTTGGACTGCACATCCAGTTGAGCCATCCCCATCTGGACAGGCCCTACTGACCCTTCCCCATCCTTGGACACCCTCTCCCTCTGTCGGACCAGACCGTGCCACAGTCACCTTTGGGCCACCTGAGCCCATTCCTGAACCATTCAGCTTCCTCCTCACAGACACTTCTGTTTCCAAGGGATCTTTGATTTTACCATCATTACTGGACCACTCTCTGCTTCCCTCTGATGGAGACCAGATCCCTGATGTGGTCACTGTTTACTCTTCTTTTTTTTTCCCCTCTTTTTTTTTCCTATCTCTGAGGTTGCTTAATTTATTGTCCCAGGGTGGTATCACCAGTTGTCTCTCTCTCTTTAGATCTTCATATAGTAAACAATAAAGCTCAACTCTGGCTGAAACTGTTGTTCCCATGTGGCTTTTAGCTGCTCTGTGCAGGTCAGTCTTTCCAGTCCTTCACTCCCACCAGATGGAGATATGATCACTGGAAAGGACAATGAGGCATAAATCAAAGTTATTCCAGAAACAGAATTTCAAAGAGTTTTTAAGGATGAAACTGAAATGTATAAAGCTTTATTAGTGCAGTGTTATCTAATTGTATCCAGATTGTAGTACATTTATAGATTTATAGAAATTTATGTACCATATTTCCACCCTGGATTTGTCTCAATTTCTGAATGATTATATCACTTTCTAGTAGTCCTAACATTTCTTCCATAAACAGATAAATCTCTCCTTTAACAAATCCAGATTCTAGGCCTTTTCTCTCCAGATTATATCTACAATTCAGCCATCAGCCTGAACCCGAGCCAGGCCTGGAAGAACCTTTCTCAGCAAATATTTGTCCACCTTTTTAGAGATTTGCCTTGCCTGACTCAGAGGCACTCTGGACACCAGCGATGATGTGTGGTATTTATATTGCCTTTCACTGCACCTTGGCTTCCTTGGCAATGGTCATAGGAGCTCCAAAGAGGAAAGAGCCATAAAAGCTGATGTCTCTGCCCAGGAGGGATGGAAGATGGCCTCACATCTGGGTGACACCTGTGGGCTCTGTCTCCCTTGCTCTAAATACCTGCTGTTCATCAGCATGGCTCCTCTGCCCCTCGCTGGAATGGCCTGTGATGCTGAGGTCATGCTGGTTCATGAGAAACCCTCACTGCAGCCCCTTTTGCCTTGGGCACACACCACCCTCCCCAATGTGATTGCAACTTGGTGCCCTTCCTCACTTCTCCCCAGCCCAGAGACAGCATCACTGACCAGCTGGTACCATCAGCCCTGGCTTTGCCTCTCTTTAGAAGTGTACCCAGCTGTCTCTCTGGTGAGGACTGGGAGAATCACATCCTTTGTAATGGCACTGTCATAATGTTGTGTCCCACGCAGCCCTGGGAAGAGAGAAGACAGGCCCCAAGTGCCTCTGGTACTGGGGTGCATCTCCATACCACTCCCTCCTCAGTTCTTTGTCGTTGTCCCCTGCAGCCCCCCAAGTGCCAGCCACTGCTGGTTCCTCCAGATGAAGCAACAAACCAAAGACCCAAGTGCACATGATCCACATGGTTGTGACCAGAGCTTTCTTGCTGATCTCTGAGTGTCCTCCATCCTGTCCTGGTCACCAAGTCCATGCTCTTCCTTAATGGCCTTCCCAGGTGCTGGAGAAACACTTTGGTGGCACCAGAACTCTGCCATTGATCTTTGGCAGAGCTCCTCCTCACCAGACCTCTTGGTGGTTTCCCAAAATCCAGACCCCTCATGCACTCCTCGAGCTCTCTCCCAGCCATCTCCATGCCCTGCTGCCATCCCACCACACAGCCCTTCAGACAGCATCCAACCTGCTCGCCTGGGAAACTGCCTTCTGGGAAGACTGCTGGAAACAGAGACCCAGGGACATCAGATAGAGTTGCAGGGTCATTATTTCCAGGAGCCTCTTCAGTGGTATGAAAGGCAACAGCAAAGGTCATCCTGAACTTTAAACTCAACACCACACCCCATCCCCCCAACAGAGCACTTTGCACCCAGGCAGTAAATCTTGCTGAGATGAGGGAGAGCTCACCATTTCCACAGAGCAGGTCCTTCCCAGACATCAACTCCCACAGCTGAGCCTGTGTTCATCCAAGGGAGAGACACAAAGGATTGCTTTTGAAGCTCTTACTCAGCTCAGCCTCCAGCTTCTACACCACCACAAGGCACTGCAGGGTGGTCCTGCACTGGGCTGTCCCTGCAGCACAGCAGGGCTTGGGAATGGTGCTGATAACATTGGATGGGGTGTGCTAGAGACACCCCAGTCACAGGAGACTGAAGGGACCTGGGTCTATCTGCCACCTCCAAAGCAAGGAGATGTGGATGTGGCATCAGTTTTATTAATCTCTGGACTCAGGGAGATTTTCCATGCCAGGGAGCATTTAAGACTTGTTTGTTAGGTGTTTGGTATTCCCATGTTTCCAAAGGAGTGTCTCTCTCTGTGGTGGGGGGAGTGGTATTTTTTACAATATCTACTAGTTGCACACCAAGAGACATTGTCTGTAGCAAAGAGAAACACACAAAGAGCAAGAAAACAAGTCCTGCCTCCAGAAAGATTCCACAGAAAACATTCAGATTTGATTCAATATTATTGAAAATTTTTAATAGAATTACCCAGAAATTTCCCTCTGAACAACAATCCGAAACCACTTTTGTCAGCCACTGAAACTGCCTCACGCCATCCTAGGTCTTCTCTGAGGTTCCACACTCTTGCATGCTTTCTTTTTTTTTTTCTTCCTTTCCTTCCCCATAATAAGATTTATTATTGGGTTATTCTTCATGGTATATTAGCCCTTAGCCAGAGTCGGTGCTGACAGAAATGTTAGTCATTTGGGCTCTGCTTAACCTGCTAAGAAGAACTGAATTTACAGAATGGGACGAGGCTTTTTATGATTTCATTCCAGAGCCAAATCAGATAAGAATAATTATCCTCTCCTGGGATATTAGGCAGCACCTCCCCAGGACCGGCAGCTGACAGCTGTTTTATTGGTTGAGTCACTTGGGTCTGGAGTCGAGGATTAATTGTTCATGTGTCCGTGTGGCTCCAGGAACAACAGTGAAAGGTTCTTTCTGGAGATGGGAGATAATTTATTTTCAATTGTTTTCATGCACATGATTTCAGTGGACAAGACGAATTAAAAATAAAATGGCATAAATAACTCTGCTCCCACCCCCTCTGCATTCGTTGTTAAACACTATATTGAGCATTCCAGATCTGAGGATCTTTAGCTGAAATATATATAACATTGCAGGGCAAATATACTCCTGCCAAGGTGGATTCAAGTCCTCTTAGTCACCAAACACCCTCCCTGACCAACCCATGCAGGCAGCATCCAGTGCCCAGCCCTGCCCTTCCTTGGCACCCACCCCCAAATGCTTTTATTCAGAATTAATTTACTCCTGCCTATCACCTGCTTGAGATTATTCTAATGATAATGGCCTGGATCCAAAGCAAATTAAAAACCAGTGGTTTTGAGCAGCCTCGCACTCGGCTGAGCGCAGCTTCGCTCCAGCCACCCTCTCTCCCGGACGGCAGGGTCTGGCCATCCCCCTCAGCAGGACACACACTGTGCCTATCTGATGGGCAGAAGGGGCCCAGGACTCAGGCAAGGAAAGCAGTTGCCTCGAGCAGCAGGGGCTCAGGCAGCACAACGCCCACTGCCCAGCTTGCCCGCCTGGCCCTGCCAGCACCAGGGAAGCCAGCGAGGCTTCCTCACCCATCCCTGGGATGCAAGCAGCAACAGGAATAAAAGTTCCCCGTTCTCCAAGGATTTGCTGCCAGCTTTCTGCCCAGCATCCCTTCTCTTCTGGCTCATGGAAGGCACCTGTCCATAGGTTGTGTTTTACCTTGGTGCTGAGGAGGAAGGAGAAGCATCTCCAAGGTGGGGTTTGGGCTGGGGTTTGCTGCTGGACATCACATTTTGTTTGAACAGAAAGGAGCAAGTGTCCAGGCCCTCTTGCAGAGCTCACCAGAGTTGTGGCTCATCCTGCAATCACTGAGACTCAAAACAGGGGAGATGTTCGGGGAGAAACAGACTGTGTGGGGAAGAAAATTTAAAACCAGTGTTTCCCACCATTTCCCCTCTGACATCTTCATGTTTTGTCCAAATCTGTCATACAATCACTCTGGATTGCAAGGGAGGTTTTAAGTGCATCCCAGGGAAAGGAAGAAGAAAGAGTGAGGGCAAACCATCCCTGAGGCTGGCTGAGCAAGCAGAGAGTCTTAGAGCTCTGGAGCAGGCTGGGTCCTTGCAGTGCTACACCTCAAACCCAGGGAGCAGACCCTTCCAGCAGATAAAGGAGATGAGTTCTTTGTGTGCATGGAAGAGAGGTTGGACAGTATTCAGGCTTAGCACAACATGAGCAAAACTCTGACTGAAGCCAACAAGCATCTTTGCCCACTTCTGCCAGGGCTAACTTTGTCCCTGAGGCTATTACCCAGGGGCTCTCAGGCGGTTCGGGTGCACAGTGCTGATCTGTCAGATGAGGAAGTTATGAGGAAGCAATGGAGTGTCACGAAGGGATTGAAGAGAATTGATACGTGAGCCTGGATAATTATGAGGTTGCCAGTCTGGTGTCATTTCACGGCTGGGCTGGCTCTTTGTGGTGTATGATACCCATCAATGCAAAAATGGAAATGAAGATAAATGGGGCAAAGGCAGAGGCAGTTAGATCTATCTTGCAAGCTGACTGCAGAAGTTCCCTGTTGATTTAGGAACAGCATCCTCCATCAGCAGCAAGAGGTGAACTCAGAAAGTGTGACTTGCTGCAGCCTGCTATGGGATCCTAAGGAAGCCATTGAGGACTGTGGCCACCAGTCTGAGCAATTTTAAGAAAGTAGTTCGCCAAACTATAGTTTTCCAAGGTAAAGTTCTTCTGCTGCATCTGCTTTGCCTGTTAAGGTGAGCAAGGCTGAAGTAGGAGAGTAATGCAGTTGGGCTGGGAGGACATAGGGGAGGGACAAAGCCATGTGGTGAAAACACTAAGTTAGCTAAGAAAAAAAAGTACTAAGACAGAGAGTCTTAGAAGATATCCATGCAGTAGAAAAATGTAGGAGAAGCAAAGGCTTGACTTCAGAGAAAGAAGAGCAAAAGACATTTTTTCCACACAGGACAGAACCTCTAATGTATCTGATCAGAGTCCCAGTAGACAGGACACTGGGGATCAGCTGGGCAGCATAACCTTCTCAAGGTCACATCAGTTCTTCCCTCTTGTGCACTACAAGAAAACAGAAACTTGTGATTTGCACCAGCATGTGTTGCATCATCCTGAAGCTGACCTACACTCACTCAATGTGACCCCACAGCAGTTGCAGACAGGAATCCCTGGAAAGTCAGAGAAGCAATTCTTTAAAAGAGGCAAGATGTTTCCTACAGAAAGAGAGTTGTAGGAATAACAAGAAGAGGAAATGCTCTGGGCTGTACCCTGGAAAAAATTATGCTGGCTATAAATGGATTTATTTAGGGAAATTGCTGTTGCATGTAGCAGCTACCCATAGCCTGAGTGTCTACAGAGAGGTGCCAGAAACCCCAAGGCAGCTGTGGAGGACCAAGTGATGGAGGGTGGAAGCAGAGGAGCTGTACGGATAGTTTGAGAAAACAAGTGGGTTTTATTGTGATCCCCAGCTCTCTGCAATGAAGAGCGATGCCAAACAGATGATGACATGATTTATTTGCAAAAGGTGGTGCCCTCACCATGCATGAGATGTCCAGGAAATAAACTCTCTCAGACCTCAATTAGCAATGAGATTCCAGTGATAATGAAGCACTGATTGCTGCCTCAACTGGACGGGAGTGAGACCTGATTAGGGGAGTAGTGGAGGGTGTCTCTGTAAACATGGCCAAATCCGGCACTGAAGTGTTGGGCTGGCATTACCTATCACCCTCCACCTCTCCTCCACTTCCAGGAGCTGAGAACTTGTGGGAGCATAAGCCCATACTTGCTGCATGGTCTCCACAGAGAGGACATCTTTCTGGACTCAGGAGATGGAGATTTGGGTAACAAGCTCTTGCAGCAAGTGTGCAGAGTGTTTTACAGATCTCAGTGGGGATTGCTGCTCTGCATCCACTTCAGCCAGGAGAGAAAGGCTTGGGTCAGGCAGAGGAGCACAGCATAGAATACCACTGCACTGAAATCACCATTTCACCCCACATCCTGCTTGAAAGAAGGGGAAATTTGAACATCCTCTGAGTTTAGGACACTCAAGTAAGTGAGAAGCCCTTGGGGTCCCATCTCATCCCTGCAAAGAGGAGCACTGTTTAGAACAGAAGACACAGTGTCCATATTACCAGCCCTACAAACACTTAATACCTAGGCCAGCAGCTCCAGATAGTCCCTTCGTGAAGCATAACTAAGACGTTGACAAGGGATTTAAAAACTTTGTCACGTCAATGCAAGAAATTGGAACTGGAAGCAGTTTTATTGGAAATGTAGGGGCTTTTTTCCATTCCTATGTTCAATAGAAAACTTAAATACTGAAAGGAAAGCTCTCTGGAAATGGAAATCTCCTCCAGTTCACCCCACAGCTGACAATGGGGATGATAGCTTTTCAAATCAGGGCTGAGACCTCTCCTGCAAGGAAAAACAGCAGGAAAAAGGTCAAAAGGGTAAAGCTGAAATTTAGGGGATTTGTTTTCTTCATTGCTTTTTAATTTCACACTTTAAGAGAAGAGCTTAATAGCACAAATTTGAGGAATAGTTCCATTTTCCCCATTAGGATGCAGTTGCAAAGAGTGGGTACAAGCAAGACTCCAGGGTTTCACTCTCTTCCTGGCACAGTGGTGGTGGGAAGTCAGTGGGTTGAGGATGAAGAGACCTCATCTACTACATCTCATCCCATGACCTGGGAGCAAGTTATTTACCCTTCAGTGTTTTTATTCCTATGTAAGAAAGAGTGCAAAACAAACAACTGTAGCTGAAAAGGGCTGGCAAGTACTTGGCATAGTCCACATCAGCAGTTCTCCACACCATGTCATGCCCCTGATGTCTCAGGGAGGTGACAGGGCACTTGTGCCCGTGCCTCAGTTTCTCTGGCTGTGGCAAAGCTATGTTGTTCCCCAAAACAGGCTGGAGCTGTGCTAATAAATCAACCAACTAACAGGACTTAGAGCTGCTGTAACAAGATCTAGCAGGAGAAAGTTGCTATCTTTTTTTTTTTTCTCCAATCAGATGCAAACCTACTCTGCTCAAATCCTCTGCTCTTAATGTGGGACGCTGCCAGTTTAAGAGGGGGGCCAAGCAGGGATTTCCAATGCAAAATTCAGGACAGTCAAGAGGCAATGTAATAATTGTCAGTCCAGAGAGCATCCTGGTGCACATGTTCAGAGGATAAGAGTGTCACCAGAGTCTATTGTCTGTCCCCTCTCTGTTAAAGTAGAGATAAGGCTGGGATAAATCTCACTGGGACATTCTGCCCTATGATGTTATTTCATGCCACATCACCTAATAGGTGTATTTTCACACTGCTTGCTACTGCTGTGAGGCTCTGCAGCTCCTAGCCAGGCTGACAATCTCACTATATGGAGAATGGAATAGTGACGGCTAATTGATTTTACAGCAGTACCGAAGGACAGACAATGAAAGTACCATCAATTTAATCCACTATTTAATGGTTCCAATTTAGCCTCTGTAAATGCTCACTAAACTAATTTCTCTGGGTTCAGCAATCTGAAAAGCTATCATATCTCTAATCTCCTTCAATATATTCATCTGGAAAAGGGAATTTAGCCAATTCTGATGTGCGGAGATGATCTGTTAGCACAGTGTAAATGTTTATAACACGGCAATCTAGTTCGTTTATAAGGATATGAAAAGTTTTATTGGGGAGGGCACTGAAGTGGAACCACGGGATAATAGGCAGTTACCCAGCAGTCTCTGGGAGCCAGGGAGCGGGCAGGCATGCAGAAAAATACTAGGATTTACTTTAATCCCAAATTGTAAGCTAAAGTTCTGCCCAGTACATGATGCACCTGGGACTGCTGGAACAAAGGATTGTCTCCCGTCCCCCCGTGACCCAGGCTTTCACGCTACACCATGATAGCAACAGTCATTTGGTTTACTCCAAGAGGCTGAAAATTAGTTTAGTTTTAGCTCATATATATCTCCTTGTCCAACCAAGTTGGTAGTGGGGAGCTAGTCTTGAAGGGACTTTCTCTCCTGTAAGGTTTGGGGGGATTTGGGTTTTGACTTTTGAGGGTTTTCACAGAGATTGAAATTTTCTTGGTTAAGTCTGGTTGTTCCCAAGCCCTGAACCCCATCACTGATCCTCTCCAGCTGCCAGGGTACCTCTGCTACTTGCTCAGCTCCCAAGCAGCCATCAGACCCTTCTGAAGTCAAGAGGGAGTTTTTGCCCCAGTCGCAATAGGAACAAGACCCAGTGACCTGTCTGTAGAGGGGAAAATTCCCTTGAGGATTAAAGTTCATCTCCAGGAGTTCACCTCTACTTCTCCCTTGGAGGAGAGCCTGTCCTTGGTCCAGATCCAAAACCTGAAATTTGTCACCAGCCCCGGGCAAAATGTATCAAGTTTGGGGTCTGAACCCCATGCAGACATCATCCCTCCCTCTTTGCTGCCTGTGTCCTGAAGAGAACAGAGCTTGGTATGTGCTGGTTCTGCTCCCAGAGGCTGATGGCTATTACTAAAGTTGCTGTGGACACTGGGACGTCACATGACACATGGGACAATATGAAACAGACTGTTTCTTGCATTTAGAAATTTTAAAACACCACTCAAGATTATACTTGCAAGGGGACATTCAGTTTTGGGAGCATTTCACAGCCTCAGAGTTTTGATGGTAAGGGATAAAAGATAAAGCTTTTCATCCCATCACAAGAGAAAGGGGTGACAGTGAAAAAGCCTTGCCATGTGTTTTTTTGCTTTATATATACTGCATATTTCTATTCCTTCCTCTAATAGCTGCCACATGCCAACACACCTGCAGGAGAGGATCTATCCATGTAAACATAGACCTGCCTCTGTGCATAGACATGTGGGAGCAGCTCGCAGCTCACCAGAGGAGCTCTTCATCCCAGTTGCCACCTCCATGCCTGGTTTGTCACTTCCTGGCATTTTGACAGGACCTGGCAAACCTGTGTGGACATCCAGGAACAGGACTGGCATTAGCTGGCCTGGGCTGTCAAATGCCTGTTATGGGAAGAGCACTTCTGGACTGCAGTGGCTTTGTAGTCCAACCATCTTTTTTCCCTTTTAAATTCAAAGACAATTCCACAAATGAGCTTCTGCTTGATTAGTGTTTTAATGAATATATCTGGATACACCACAAGTCCACCAGCCGTGACTCCAGAGCCACAGGCTATGCTATCCAGATGCTGCCTTTGTGCTGTCAGTTCGGGGTGTTAATGGCAGATACACCAGGGGAGCGAGAAGGGCAATAGTCAAGGAATAAGCATCCTGTGAGACTGTGATTTTCCCTGGACTGAACTCTCCAGCATCAGCACAGGCACTGTGAAGTCCAGATGGGCGATGAAAGGCGCTGGGCTGTGCTCCTGCCTGCCTGGGACCCTGTACCAGGGCAGCTGGGACCCCATGCCGGCGAGCAGCCCGAGCCGATGCTCCCACTCTGGGCAGCCCCTTCACTGGAAGCTGCAGCACAGATTACTTGGCTCCCATTTGTTGGCTGTACTCTGGATGGAGAAAGGGCTGTTCACTCACTGAGTGTGGCCATGATCACTTTGGACCGGGAAATCCTGAGCAAGGGATCACAGTGCAGGTTTCCTTCTGCTCCTGGGCTGATCCCTGGAAAGGGACACTGCACAAGATGCTTTATGGCAGCAGGGCACATTTTTTCCCTTGTAAATTATATTTAACATTCCAGAGAACTTTATTGCATTTGGTGTTAGGGTTTATGAAAAAATCTGTATTTAACTTCAAGCCCTGGTAAACATCTTTGCTTATGTTGTTATGTGATTCTTTATTTGAGTATTTCGATTTAATTTCACAGTTCATATACCTTAAAGTTTTGATTTTTTTTTTCTCCTCCCCTCTCATTCAGGGAGAGCTAGGGCTGGCCAGGGGCTTGTTGGTCTCTGGTGAGCTCTGTTCTCCCACAGGGTGGGTGATGCTGGGCTGCCCCCTCCATCCCTCACCCCTAGTGAGGTACCTTGGCATGGGGAGAAGGCAGAAGACCCTCAGAGGATGGGGAAACTCTGTATCTGAGCCCACGGCCATCCTCAGCACCTTTCAAGAAGCCAGTCCTTTGAAATTACTCATCCCTGGGAACTCTCAGGGTTTTCTCAGTTGGGAAATGCATTGGGCTGAATGTGGGTCAGCACGATGGGGGCTGTTCCTGGGACCACATCCAAGCCAGGTGCCAGGGGTCCATCCCAAAATCTGTTGAAGTCTAGGGGAAGTTTTCTGCTGGCACCAGTGGACTATAAATCAAGCCAACAAATGCATCTGTCACAGCTTCA
>NW_008653750.1:0-10353 GCF_000695815.1 Acanthisitta chloris | reverse complement strand
GGATGACAGCCATAAAGGCCGCAGGAAAACATAAATATGGAACTCAATGGCAAATCCTGTCTTGTTGGCCTCCAGGTGCCAGGGCCTGGCTGCCGGGTATACGGATTATTTTGAGAGTATGACATAGCTTGGTGCCTTGGGTTTGTGCTGCTTCCACCAGCTCCAGCCTCCTGGTCTCATCAGGGACATTGCATGCCCACTACCTGGGAATCACTGGTCCAAATTCTGCTGCAGCTCTACAGCACCTGAGTAAACCATTAAAATCTGGTGGTGCTGTTGCCCAGAAGACAAGAAATGGTGGTCTTGGGTAATGATCTTGGCTAATTATGGGGATTTCTGTATCTCTGGTTCTATTAGAAAGATCTATGTGTAAGACCTTGCTTCCTTATTTATCCACTCTTCTTGTAGGATTGTCTCCCTCCAGACCCAAATGCAGCAGGACTGGCAGCTCGTATGGCCACAGGTGTAACTTCCCATTGCAATTTACAGAACTCCATTTTTAACTTGAGCCTGTGTTTATGTTGTCTGATTGATGATATTGGGGTGAGAGGGAGAAGGACTTAGAGTTCTTGGGGAGGAAGATTTCCTTTTTACACTTAGATTTTTCCTTTGATTTTTGCACAGACAAAACCCAGTGCAATATTGCTGAATTGGCACCTGTCTTAAGAAGACCTTGTGGAGGAGAAGTGACATTGTGGGCAACTCCATGCACACATACCACACTAACAGGACATGGTTCTTTTGAAGAGATGGATTTTTTTCAATCCTCTATGTGGATCCTGTGTCCTGGAGATTTCCTATTTACTTCAGCCTGCCTGGCTCACCAAATAATAACTATTTGCATTTCGAAGGACTTTCCCACAAATGCATGTCATACTGATACACAACTTCATTTCCTTTGGATGCTCTAGACCATAAGTTCCAGCCTTGATTATGAAAACCCTGTCTTGGAATGCCAAAGGTCTCAATAAATCCAACAAAAGGAAAACATTTTTTATTATTCTTGAATAAAATCAAAACAGACATAACTCATGGTCAGGAAATGCACCTCTTCAAAGAGGGGGAGGTTAAACTACATCCAGAAAGGGTGAAAGAAATTGTATCTTCACCTTTCTAAATGAAGAGTCATACTTCACTGCACATCTTTGTACAAAATTCCCATTGACACCAATTTCACTTATTTATTGATTGGGTTTTTATGTGCTCAATGCCATAGCAACGGGCTGCATCCCATAAATTAAATGCAACATTGCATTAAGTTAAACTTCTCACAATGGAGAACTCACACAGCACCCAACCCTGCGCTGCTCCCAAGCACTGATAAATAAAGCAGTGATTACCCTGAGCTGAGCAAATGCTGGCAAGGAATTGTGAAAGAGAGTCAGTTTGCACTTCTCTTGGTGGATGTGCACAGGCACCTCCATGGCACACACGTGCACACAAAATCACATGGAGTGTGATACATCACAGAGCGAAGCCCTCAGTCTGCAGCCAGCAGGAACATTGCTTGGCTTGCTGCTGGTGTGATACTATTTAGCTCCAAGCTACTCCTCACATGTGTAAAATTAAGCAAATGAGCAAAGAGAGAAGTCCTGGATCATCAGAATAACTACAGCTCGTCTGCATTTATGGGTGTCATTCATTTTAGTGACATCATTGCTCCATGGTAACGAGTATATGTTAGATTAGAGAAATAGATGGCATGAAAAATAGATTAGTTTTATTTAGATAGATTATATCATTATATAAATAGATAGACCACTCTATTTCTACTCATCTTCCACCTCCTGGTTAATAGGACACAGTTTTATTTATAGATAGAGATGCAGGAAATGTTTCCATGTAAATGTTTCATAACTCTGTTGTGTTTCTGTGTTTTATTTTAATGGGTCACCCCAATTGTACCAATCCAAGATAGGTAATATGTTTATGCAAAGAGAAGAATATTTTAATATTGTCCAGATGGACCCAAAACTTGGAATGCTCAGGGAATAGAGCCACCTCATATGTTCAATGTGGGAGAATAAGGACTAAATCTGGGTCCTGGAGGGACAACCAAGAACTTCAACCTGGGGAATTGTTCATTTGGGCTATGCCAAACAAAATAACTGGGATTGGGAAGGTAGAGGATGAGGTCTTCTGTCTGTCCAATCTGAGGGGGTACTGAGCAGCCAGGACATGCCACTCTGTTCCCACTGCATGGTGAGAAATGGAGAGAGACCCCAGGTGCTGTTGGAGGAGGGATTCCTGCCCCGCCAGCAGCTCCACTCCTGGGACTGGGACTCACAGGCTTCGTCTGGTGGTGACACCCCAACAGACTCTTGGTTTCCAGGTGGCATTTTGGGTGCTCAGATCCTGATAACATGCCAGTCTCAGGATGGCACAGGCAGCACCCAAACACCTTTCCCATGCTGTCTACCCAAACCCTCCCTCATGAAGAAACACAACTGCATCTCATCCACAGCGACTCCAGGGAGACTGAAACCACCACCCAGGTGGGACAGAGCCTTTACTGCACCAAATAAAGAAGCAAACCCCCCAGCACCCAGCCAGCCAGACCTCATCCTCCTCCTCCTCACAGGGTGCTGGGGAGCAAGGTGCGTGTGCTGCCGTCGCGGCGCCTTCCCCACACGGCTCAATTACGAGCAGACAAGGCAGTGTCACATGTGATTCACAATGTCGATTTCATGCTCGCGGTAACCATTTACGAAAGAGCTGCGGAGGTTTTACATTTGATAAGAAATCAACAGTGTTTGTGTTTGTAAAAGACTGATCACGGAGTGTGACAGCTCCGAGAGATTGCTGCGGTGCATTGACTGCACGTCTGTAGTCTGTCATGGCCCCATAAGTATTTATTTCAAATGTTGGTGGGTTGTGGTGTGGTGTGGTTTGTGGGATTTATTTTTTTTTCCTAACCAGGGTGTTTGAAAATAAACTGTCAGTCTCTATTTACAGCTGAACATGTAGAAAATACAAGGGATTTTAGGTTAAATTGTCAGTTAACAGAATTCAAAATAGAAAAAAATATGTACAGCGCTTGCTGGATTATTACCTGCTGGAAAGAGAGTATCATTTCTAAATTTAGAGATGCAGATGTCTCTTTTTCAGGAAACACAGATTGACTATAGAGCATATTTGAGGTGCCTTTATCTTTCCAAACCCCCCATGTCTTGCCTACCCCAGCATATTTGCATCCAATTACTAGAGCATTAACTGGTAGAGGCCTCGGTACAATCCTAGCTATGCTGGTGTAAATCTCAGCATTTTGATTGAAATGCTCTGGTTTTACCAACAGAACTGAGTTTGTGGTCTGGTCCCTATAGCCAAGATCTGACAGCGTTTTGGAGCCAGGTGACTGGGGCCAGCTCCTCATTTTGGAGACATCTGGGTTTCTGGAGAGAGCTCAAATACAAAGGTGTTCCTTAATTTCATACCAAAGTAGCAGCCTCTTGCAAATGATTTGTCCCTGTCTGAATTTCTGAACCTCTTCTCCAAAGGCAGGAAGACCCTACATCAATTCCTGGTGACTCTTCTCAGCAGCATCATGATGCAAAGCCAGGTACCCAAAGCAAACAGACAGGTTTCAATGCAAATTCTCCTTCATCCATGCCCTGGTCCCCCCATTTCTAAATTCAGGTGTGCTGAACCTTGCCCTAGAGAGTCCAAAAACTTAAGAGTCTCTGGAAGTAGCCAGAATAGAAAGCACTAATATATATTGGGACTCGTGAGTTTTATCAGAGTATAAATAAGAGCTTTCCCACCCCTGAATGTCCAGCTCAAAAATATAATTAGGGGCCAACTTTGAACTCTAACAGTCAGGTATTGTCTACAACTCAACCTCTGGCTGCATTTCAAGCATGAGTTTTCTCAAAAACACAAGAGGACAGATGCTATCGTATACTAATAAGTGCTTCATTTCTTGATGGATGCTCTGGGTAGTGAACAGCATCAGAGGAAAGAGGAGAAGAAACACCAAAGGAATATTATATGAAACATATATATTGGGCCAGGACTCGGCTGGAATAAATCTGAGCATCTCACAGTTCAGTGGAGCGACATTGGTGAGCCCTGACTGAGGATGTCTCCCTTTTAACACACATAACAGTCTGCAACTGTGTTGTAGAGAAAATCATAGACCCAGAAGGAAATAATTCTCTGCTCCATCAGGTCATGGATGTCTTGGATACCACTATGGAAAGCAATTGACTTTGTTTGAATTCCTCCAGTTTTTCACCCAAAACGCTGCCTATAAAATCTGGCCCAGTGTTTCTGTTTCAGCTCCATGTTCTCAGTAGAAAGGGGAGATGCTACATGGCCAGCAGAGCCAGCATGTAGTCCCGTGGTCTGAGCCAGTCAATGGTTGGAAAATTTAATCAGAATGGTCAAAGGCTCATTTGTGATGGAACAAAACTACAACAAACCCCTTCATTTTACTTGTTTTGAGATAACTGGTGCTCTTACTGCTGAAGGGTGGTGGATTTTTCTGTGCTGTGGTGCTGCTCAGCTTCTGGTGTGGTGGCTCCTGGGACTCCACCATGAGCACTGTAATGACAGAGATGGTTTTTCCCAAAGTTCCAGCTCTTGAAATCATGTGAATAAGAGAAAAATTTGGATTTCTTCCAAGCAAATTTATAGTTGATGGATACAGAGAAGAACTTGAAGACGTAAAGCCTGCAGGCTAAGCAAATATAAATATGTATATTTGGGGGGGGAAATGAAGAAAGTATTTTAAATTAATTTCTCAACATCTTTCAT
The DNA here is from genome assembly GCF_000695815.1 of Acanthisitta chloris. Lineage (NCBI taxonomy): Eukaryota > Metazoa > Chordata > Aves > Passeriformes > Acanthisittidae > Acanthisitta > Acanthisitta chloris. The sequence goes on along the minus strand of NW_008653750.1, from coordinate 5,598 downwards.
ATTATAAGGCCATGTCATGAGTTTCTGACATCAGCTGTTGGCTGCTGGAGGTTTGCAGCCCTGTAAATATCTCTATAAGCTAAGATACCTCTACCTTTCTGCCAGAAGTGTTGCTGAGACCTTGTAGAGAGCAGCTTCATGCACTTCTTGCAGAGGTTTGCCCCAGGCATGCCCCCAGCTTGCCTGCAGCATCCCTGCCTGGTTGCTGCTCCTCCTGTCCATTCCCCAGCATCAGATTGCCGAAGCCAGCAGTGCCAGACGCACCATGCCGGGAAGAGATGTTAACCTGAGTTAAGGCACACATCCTCATCACAGGGCACTCCTGAGACCCTTCACCTCTTCACAGTGGCTCCCAGGTGTGCAACTTCAGCCTGTAGCCTCCCCTGGCCCTGCATGCTCCCAAAAGACCAGCCCTGTGCTGAACTCCCTGCAACCGGGAGAGACCAGCACATTTACTGCGACCGTCTTGTCAAAGGCCAGAATTGGAGCCTGCCTGTTTGCAAGCTGTGAATTTTCTCCATGTTAATCCCCTGGAGGGGTTGTTTTGTGGGTTTATTGACTAAATAAGGGTATTGATTTGTTAAGAGCCTTTCTTCCTCCTTTCAGTGGGAAATATTGCTATCTCTTTGCTCTTCTCTGTACTCCAGGTGAGAAGTTCTTTTAGTGACACCATAAATTTCTATTTCTGCTTTTCTCTGCTCTGTAAACAAGTGTTTGCCTGTCCACAGGGGTTAATTTGGTCATGTTAAACATTCTGCAGTTCTCTCTTGGGCTCTGCACTTGCAGACTTTTGCTTGAAAGGAGATCCCCATCCTCAGTGTGCAGGCACCCTCCATCACCCTCCTCATTTCTCCTGACACCCATTGAGGGTTCCATCCACACAACCTGCCTTGAGATCAGGGTGTTGCAACAGCCTACACCAAAGCAATGCTCCCAAAAACAACAGACCAGGACTTCCACTGGGAAAAGTATGACCTTTAGAGACAGTTTTGGGGCTAATGCATGATAATCACTGTTAATGATGAATGAAGGTCATAATATCTTTCCCTCACATCTGTTTTATAAGGCGAGACGTTGGTTATTGCTTGCCATTGTCATGCAACACTTGGATGTGCAGGTGTCCATAAATGCAAAAGATTTTCTTTTCCAGAAATTCATGGTCTCTGAAAGGTTTCCAGTCTTTCTGGATGAGCTTGACTTGAACCCAGTGAACCCTTTTTCCTAAGGAAAAAATGCAGGTTGGAGGGATAATGCATGGAGATGTCATCTGTTTCTAAGTTTTTCAGACATGTCTCCATTTTAGCAGACTCCTCATGCCCATGGATGGGTTTGATTTGCCTTTCAAATCCATTAAATCCATCCAAAGTCCCAGACACGAGGGAGAAAGAGGAATAAGTGGTTTGGTTCACAGTGTATTTTCAACTAGCACCCTGGGTGAGATGAACTTTCTAAATCACACTGGTAAGGACCCTTCACTATTATCCTCCTTAGACTAATTCTCCCCTTCTCAAGATTATGCTCCAGCAGTGAAACAAACTATTTAAATCTCTTGGGATGCCAGAAGAGATTACAAGAAGTCCCATTCATCTTTTCCTTGGCTTAACTGTGAGCCATAGCAGGCCTTGGAGGACTGTGCCAGAGCAGGACCATCAGCCAGAGCAAGGCTGTTTGGCAGCATGTGCTGCAGCCAGTCCCACCTGGCTGGATCTGTCCCGTTCTCCCCTGGGCCATGCAATTTGAGTTTGATGCCATAAAGAAGTTAATTTTCAGAGTATTGCAGCACTGGGGAGTCAGCAGGGAGCAATACAACCCCAAGCCCATGCAATACTTTGGAAATTCACTCTTGTATGCCATATCCCTCAAAAGCCTCCTGAGCTGTCAGTGTTATAGATCATGGGGAGGCTGGCTGTGCCGAGGCACCATTGCACTGAAGGTCTTATGAAACTGTAGAAAACACATCCCAGAAGGTGCTGTGTCAGCTCCATTATTTATACAGCAGCAGAGCTCCGTAGGCAATGGAAAGAGCTAAAGCAATGCAGAGGCTGAGGTACCTCTTGGGCTCTTTCAACATGTTGGCCGTGATCTTTGCTCCGCTGAAATCAGGGAGGGGAGTGTGCCCTTGGTCTTGGCAATGCCAAGACATGATGCGGTGACTGTGTTCAGAGAGTCCTTGGGATAATATCAGCACAGAACAGTTCATCAGCATTATCAGGTGAGGGGCCTCAGAACTGAACTCTGGACCAGACACTAGACTGTGCTATAGGAAGCACCAGGGCTACACTTCCATGATCAGAGCAGACACAAATGCAAACACACTCCTGCAAAGTATTTATCCTCGTGTTTTCTGTAGCAGCCACTCTACCAGGACTGATTTGGCCACAGCCCAAATGCCTTTACACTAGAATTTGAATCAGTCACCCAAAGGTTTGAACCATCCAGTTGAGTGGCATAAAATGCCAATTATGTAGCCAGCAATTTCCACCCCACTGCCCTAAGAGAAACCCTTACGTCTGATCCTGTGGGTTATGGTGGGAAGCAGCAGGTAAAAGCAAGCTCAGGAATACTGCCTACAACAGCAACACAACATCTGCTGCACCAAAGCTGCCTCTGGATTCTCGAGCCTGCCACTGAGCTGACTTTCTCCTGCCTTACGCCGGTGTGAGAGACGAATCAGGCCCTTGGTGTGCACAGTGAACATATGTCCCAGCAGCTGCCAGCGAGCTGTACTTGAACCCAGTTGTGCAAGCAGCAGGTTCGGCTGGGTTTTGTCAAACCCAGAGTGCCACAGAAGGCATTAAGAGGCTGTTTGGTGCATGTTTGAAAGCACCTAGAGGATAACCGAATCACGAGCAATAAACAACTTTGCTTTATAAAAAACAAGCCATGCCAGACCAACTTGATAGCTTTTTTTTTTTTTTTTTGGAGCAAATTACAAAATTAGTGGATAAAAGGCCTTACAGAAGATGTAATGCATCTAGACTTCAGCAAAGCATTTGATATTGATCCTTGCAAAATGCTACTTGAGAAACTAAGCCAGACTGCCTTAGATATGGGTATTAACAACAGTGTGGATTGAGAGGCATTGGATGGGCTGTAAACAGAGAGGAAACACCAAGGGCCAACACACTGACGTACAGGAGTTGTGTCACAGGGCCAATGCTTGGCTTAGCTCCATTGAAATATGGGACATGGGGGTGATGGGGACAGGGCAAGTCAACTGCAGATTGACCTGTAAGGACTCAAACAGGGACCTTCAGAAAAAAACATGTGCATAGGGAGTGCTGCTGTCACTGCCAAGGTGCTGCTCTCCTCTTCAGACTGGAAATAAGCTGATCCTGCCCCAGGTCTGATTTGGGGCTGCGACAGAAGATGGAAGTCACCAAGCCTATTTTTGAAGCAAAGAAGTGTTCACCCTGGCTAAATACCCACAGGAAATCCCATCACCAGTTTCCCTTGGCCTCAGGACTGCTCTTTCAAATGTATGTTTTTAATGCTCTTTCATTTTTACTACAACCTCCGCTGCTGCTCCTAATGAGGAACACGAGCAGAGAAAACTCCAGGAAGATTTTTTGTGAGTGTGAGAAGCAGCTGAGGTGGCCACGCCAGCCAGGGCTGACAGGGGTTGCCGGTTGGCTGCAGCGCAGTTCGGCAGCTGTCACATCTCCCTGCCAGATCAGGCTGACCTAGAGCCTGGGACCCTGTAGCAGGAAATGAAACACGTCTGGCACATGAGCTGTAGAAAAAGCCCCACTTTTGTTGTCACCAGCAGAAAAACTGATGCTTTCTGGAGGCTGACATCCTCATCATCATCCAGGCAGGTCCGTGGTCAGGAACTCAGGTTTTGGCATCCCAGCAAAGGCACTGGTCTTTCCCATGAGGTGTACACTTGCTACTTAGGCTTTCCTTGAAGTATTAAGTTGCAAAGAGGGGTTTGACCATCACCCTTTGCAAGACTGTCATTCTTTCCTCCCTTGTCTCATCAAACCACGACAACTCTTTATAGAAAGCCCCACCTGGGAAGAGAACAGACATTTTGGCCACAAGTTTCTTAGTTGTGTGCCCTCCTGCTCAGCTTCTGATTAGACTCAGGACTCTTGGTGCCTGCACCTTGTTCACACCTTTTACCTTGATCCTCCAACCCATCTCTCACACAGGAGCAGCCTGGCCCCACATGCAACCTATCCTACTCTAGCAATGAGTGCCCCAGCCACTGTTGATCTCACCCAAAGCAATCCCAGTGCCATCAAGTCATGCTTGATCATGCCATTAATCTGATTATTTACCATGTATGTGTTTAAGTCCTTCGATTGCTTCTGCACCTACAGAGATGTTGACAGACATGTTGCTAAAAAGGGAGGGGAAAAAATCTGCCACGTCAAATCAAATAAATTAATTCTTCTGCAGCCTGTTGGAAAAGTGTTCGATCCAGGCACAAAAACACACTTAGCAAGTCAAGCATTCAATCAGCATCCGCTCTCCATTCTGGAAGCCAGCAGTTAGGGTGAGGTGTCACCAAACCAGCAGGAGTGGGATGGCACTTTCAGGAGCAGGGGTGGCCAGGTGGGAAGTGGCTGTGAGCAGGGAAGTGTTTGTGAGCTGGGTCCCACCAGCCTCCGTTCCAACCTTGACCTGGAGGAATCATCCCTGCAGGGCATCCACTCCAAAAATATGACTTTTATTTTATCCAGGCTGATGGAGAACCTCAATATATTCCCCAGTTCACAACAGCCTCCATCCTCATGGTCCTTCTCAGGCATGTGGCATATCCTCACCTACCTAAATACCCTCTTTGCACAGCTCTTTTGCATGGCTGCAGGGTGGCAGCACTGTTTGGACAACTGTCCATCCTATAGCCAAGGAGTCAGAGTAGCTGTGCCAGCATTCCAGCAGCATCTCATCCCTTCAGGGTTTACGTGGCATGCAATGCTTCATCCTTCAGATGTGTGAGCTCCCTCTGCCCCTCAGCTCTTCCCAGCTCTGGAGCCTGTGCTCCCCATCACCAGGCAGGGCAGACATCACCTGATCTCTGGACCTGAGGTGAGGGGCAGCATGCAGGGACTGGGGAGGGCCAAATCAGGTTTGCTTCCCCGATAAAACCTGGGAAGGATTATGGTCTCTTTAAGCCTGTCTCCGCAGCCGTGCCGGCTCCCCGCGCGCTGACCCAGTCGTGTGCTGTATTAGAATTGTAGAGTAATAAATGAACAGTGGAGGGGTTTGTAATGATGATTAGGGACTGAAATTGGTTCAGATTTACAGTGTCACTCAGGAGCGGAGGCAGAGGGGGAAGGCATTCTGCGCGGCCTAATGGATCCATCAACTCGTTTTGGCTGCTCGGTGGGCCGCACAGGGTCACCAGGCTTTCCGCTGGCAGCACAAAGCACTTCAATTTTGTTAGGAAATGTATCAATTTAACTGACTTGAGCAGTGCACGACGGAAGAGAAAAAAAAGGGGGGGGGAGCAGGGAGAGGAAAAAAAAAAACCTAATGAATCTGGACTCAATTTTCCGCCACACTGCCTCTGCGAACTGTCGGAAACAATGTCTGCGGTCGGGGTGAAGGCAGCGCGGATAGGCTGCCCGCACGCCCGAGCTGGGAGAC